>NW_027040317.1:233875-249126 GCF_034236695.1 Oncorhynchus nerka | reverse complement strand
ATAGGGTTATACACTGCTTTATAGGGTTATACACAGCTTTATGGGGTTATACACAGCTTTATAGGGTTATACACAGCATTATGGGGTTATACACAGCTTTATGGGTTATACACAGCTTTATGGGGTTATACACAGCTTTATGGGGTTATACACAGCTTTACAGGGTTATACACAGCTTTACAGGGTTATACACAGCTTTACAGGGTTATACACAGCTTTACGGGGTTATACACAGCTTTATGGGGTTATACACAGCTTTATAGGGTTATACACAGCTTTATGGGGTTATACACAGCTTTATAGGGTTATACACAGCTTTACAGGGTTATACACCGCTTTATAGGGTTATACACAGCTTTATGGGGTTATACACAGCTTTATAGGGTTATACACAGCTTTACAGGGTTATACACCGCTTTATAGGGTTATACACAGCTTTACGGGGTTATACACAGCTTTATATGGTTATACACAGCTTTACAGGGTTATACACAGCTTTACAGCTTTTTGTCACTGAAAAACACTGTTGGCCGCAACTGTGTTAAACCAGTTAAAACAGTAAGTGTGCATTTGCTCAATTATTTTGATGTGATATGAAAGTAGAGGGATTTATGTTTCTAGAACCGTACCGCAAGTGAGAATCAATTAACGTTTAGATGGAGTATTTGGCTGTTTTGGCTTCCTGAGCAAATGTGCCTTTAAAGTGCAAATCAGCAGTTGAAACAATAACAAAAAAGCCTGGGGGCTGGAGATATGTGACCATTCTCACATTCATAGACAGAGCTATGGATGCAAGGACTGACCATCCATGATATCTGACCATCCGATTATAGCTTTGACCATGTTTTAAGGCTATACTGTGTTTGTTTACATTAACTTTGTTTACAAAGATTGGAGTAAAACAAAGTTATATTGTATATATTCTGGGGGTTTGACAGTTGAACTAAGCTCATGAGGCATTTATAAAGTATGTTCTTCAAGAATCAATGGGTACATATCATTAATGTATAAATCCTAAAATGGATGTAGCAAATTCTGATTGCCCCTTTAAACAGAACATGTAAGGTCCTTGGACTATAACGAGTAACGTTAGGCTCCTTTCTTACATTATTGGGCTACACTTACCGGTCTCATACCCAAGTGGTATGTGTTGCCAAGACAAATCTGACATCCCAGATCATCGAGTTGGTCCACAGTGATTCCCTTCATCGTGCCTTGTGTACCAACAGGCATGAACACTGGGGTGCTGACCGTACAGTGAGGGAGTTTGAGATCACAAGCCCTCGCTTTGGTCACTGGACATTCGGCGATTATTCGGAGAGCAAGAGGAGCAACGATGGAAACGGCTTTCTTGACAACCATGCCTGTTTCAAGGCTGCTCGTTGCAGCTCCTCTGGTTATGGGCGCAGCCATGTTGTTGCACACAGACGACGTCAACAAGCACGTGACATACCGGAACTACAGTAATCTAATATTTGCATTGAGTTGTCAAAAATATGTCTTCATTACAATATCATTGACAGCAAACTCGTAGAAGCTATCCTTGCATGTCTTGTCATTTAATAATTGTGTCATCAAGTATTAATTTGCCCATTGAAGCAATGTCCAGGGGTGAACACACCCCTTTGACGTTGAAAACAACTAGCCAATGAAATGAGAGTGATTGGAGACGAGCAGTGAGATTGACCAATTATTTCATTGACAGGAGGCGGTAGCCTTATCACCGGTTAGGTCGGATGTCGACTTGCCTGACCGGATGGTGGAAGTTTTGTTTTGTGAGTTTTCTATCCGTTTCGTTTGGTTGACTTTGAGTATTTTCGTGTTTATAACAACACGTTATTGTAGTCCCACTAAATTGGGAGTTACACAATTTGTAAACATCATATTTTCCTTTGACAGAGTGAAGACAGGGCGGCTTGAAAGTTGGAATTCAACATTTCGGAGTAACCCGAGCACCTTGCTAACTAGTAACGTTAACGTAGTAGGCTAACGTTAGTTCGGGAGGGGAGCCGTTCCAACGAAACCATGGGGAACCGGGGGATGGAAGATTTGATCCCCCTTATCAACAAACTTCAGGACGCGTTCAGTTCCATCGGCCAGAGTTGTAACTTGGATTTACCGCAAATTGCTGTGGTCGGTGGGCAGAGTGCTGGAAAAAGCTCGGTCTTGGAAAATTTCGTTGGCAGGTTGGTGGTGCTCAAAGCTAACGTTAGCTAGACAGCTATCATATTTGTGGTTTAGCTCACTCAACTCAATTTGCAAAAGATCCCTGGAGTCAGCTTTTAGTAAGGAATTTCGCTAGCTAGATAACCAGTTAGTAAAGTTGTGAGATGATCCGTGCTCCTAAACGGGTATTTGGTCACATACTCATTTACGCACTTTGCGTAAGCAAACACAACTAAATGAAAGAGGAGGGACGAAATGTTGACGTTAGATGCGACGTTTGCGTGGCAAGCCAGGGCGAATAACAAATGTTTCAAAGGAAATCGTGAAAAGTTGCCTGGAGGCACTGGTCTAGGACCAGACATATTACATATTAGTATCTATTTATGTAAGGAAATAAAACAAAATGCAATAAATAAGGACCAAATAATTTTGCTATCTAGTGTTCTGGGGGCAACTTGCTCCTGCAATAGTGTCAGCGGTTGTCAGCAGGGCCGAACACGGAAATTAAATCAGGCTACTTCAGTCGACTGATCAGTAGATTAGATTGATAACTTATTTGTTTGTGTATTGTAGACTGTTCCCAGTACACATTGAAGTGTTTTACATTTGAGATGTATGTAATTTATAACTCTCTAGGTGACATGATGACATTACACAACAGAACACAACTAACTACAGTAGCTGCTTGTTTCAGTCTGGCATGGCTATGTTGAGCATAATCTGTATGGAGTGTAGTCTAGAATTTAGGTATATGAAAACATTTAGTTGATTATTAGTCTGCTTGTCCCCCTTTTAATCCACTTAAATATGATGCTGCACTTGGCAAGTTGGGGTGCCACAAAGTGTCCAACAACATTAGTTTCCCAGTGGTGTTTGCATAGGATCTGCTGTTATGTATAATTTCTATACCCTTATGAATTTTATACCCGTTGCCTGTAAAAAACAAAAAATATTACCGGTATTTAGGCAATGTATCCCGCGTAAATATGCTGTATAGTTTTGTGTGGTCCAAAAAACTTGTTTATAGTGGGTGAGTACAGAGATAATAGGTGGGTGAAGTGTAGACTGGAGAAAAATGTATTTTGTGTGATGTCACACTGGTGTTTAGCCCTTGAATGACTCCGTTCCATTACATTACACAAGTCATTGGAGGAAGGAGTTTTGTTAAAATCCCCAACGCTCGGTCTGAACATTAACGCCTTGATCACACTGACAGTGTCATTGCATTTTGGGACACCAGGAGTACATTAATTTCCAATGGAACACTGCGTTTGCCTTGTAGCAGTGCGTTCTGTGTGGGGCATACATTGGATTTATCGAAGGTATGCGTCAAACTGTACGCATAGACGGCTTGACAAAAATGTTAGCAGAAGGTGAATGTTAAACTTTTGTTGCACACCATCCAGATGCTGCAAACCATTTTGCGCAAGGACACTAGGTGTGCCCGAGGCGTAACGTGCATCGCTTGCGGTACGGTTTTGGAAGCATACGGAAGTTATCTTTCATATCCGCGGGAAATACTTTTCTAAAACGAAAGCATAAATTTGATATACACCTTTTTTTTTATAGGGTTAGGGTTACTGTTCTCACAACGCCATATCTCCATGTTACAGCACATGTTTATGCGAGACAGATGCTAATTAGCTATCTAGCATGCTATGAACACCTGTGTGTGACAGAAGATGGCTGCCAGAAACGTGTTGTCACTGAAAATACTGTCATGTGATAAAGCCTGTTAAAACATTGTATACTAAGTGTATGTTTTGCATAGTGAAATGATATTGGTGTAACATTAAAAGTAAAGGGCTTTTTGATTCTAGAACCGTTTTGCAATTAAGAATCGATTCACCTTTTAGATGGAGTTTTGGGCTACCAGAGCCAGTCTACCTCTGAAAATAACAACAGAAGATCCTTGGACCTTAATGAGTAATGGTAGACTTCTTAAGAGTACATGTTGGGCTAACTGGTGTTCTGCCCTTGTTTCAAAGGGAAACCTAGGTGTAGGCTTGTCTCCCACTGGTCTATTTATAAGTTCCATGCCACACCCGGAAATCGGCAGCGGGACAGGACCCACTATTCACAACCTATATGTCAGTCTATCACTAGGCTACAGCCTATACTTCTGTGTTGCACATAATCGCCTTGGGCCTAATCCTTTCCCCCTGTGAGGCTAATGAATGAAAATATGTACTCTATACCTGAGCTGCACCAGTTTTGTTCATTTATAATGCACTGATTGTCCATATCACTCACTAACCCAGTTTAGTGTTGGCTCTGAGGAGACTGTTGGATAGGATGTGTGAATGATGTATAAACAGCAGGTGTGTACCTGGCCCTGTGGGGTCTGGGTAGCCTAGTGGTTAGAGCATTGGACTAGTAACCGAAAGGTTGCAAGTTCAAATCCCCGAGCTGACAAGGTACAAAATCTGTCGTTCTGCCCCTGAACAGGCAGTTAACCCACTGTTTCTAGGCCGTCATTGAAAATAAGAATTTGTTCTTAACTGACTTGCCTAGTTAAATAGAGGTAAAATAAAATTTCCTATTTTCTCGCTAGCCTAGTCTGTTTTTAAACAAAAAATATCTATCAGCAAGAAATAGGCATTCAATTGAATTTCATGACTAGCATTGTGTTGACTCATACAGCTTATTGCAGAACTAGGCAGCTCATTATTTCCACTTTAGTGCTTCCTCTTTCTCACCCCATTTGATTGTTTTCTATTGAACAGTAGAAATCCACAATCTCTCCTTGCCGGTTGGTGTTGTGCGATCTAACCCACAGCCCTCTTTAACAGGCTGGTCCTGTCTCTGTCTCCCACATCAGCAGTGTGTGCTTCATATAAAGACACAAAACAAGCACCCATGAGCACCCATGAAAGCAGCTTGTTAAGCAGGTTTTCCCAATTCAAAGACTCACTCAGAAGAATATGACACACACACACACACACACACACACTTTTTCTAGCTATGCATTGCCTTGCACGAACACTTTGTTTTTGCATTATTTAAACCAAATTGAACATGTTTCATTATTTATGAGGCTAAATTGATTTTATTGATGTATTATATTAAGTTAAAATAAGTGTTCATTCAGTATTGTTGTAATTGTCATTATTACAAATACATTTTCAAAAATCGTCCGATTTAATCGGTATCAGCTTCTTTTTTTTTGTCCTCCAATAATCGGTATCGGCTTTTTTTTGGTCCCCCAATAATTGGTATCGGCGTTGAAAAATCATAATCGGTCTACCTCTAAAACAGTCTGTCTCACGGTTGGGTAAACAAGCAAGTTCATGGTCAACAAAGTGTGCAGGAGTCATGAGGCAAATAGCATAAAGCAGAAGAAAGAAATATATAAGGACTTGGGGCTAGTCGTTGTAAGTTCAGAGTCACTCGTCCCAACAAGAGCTTGACAGAGTAGCTCTCTGAGTCCAGTAGGCTATAAAAGTATGATAGAAAATAAATCAATAGTAGGCCTATCCTAGTTAATTGAAGAATACCTGGGTAAGTTAATTAGCCTATCTAAAATTCCGATCAGTCCAAAGCCTGCAGTGTGTGTGTAAGTGCATGTGTGGCAGGGGTACCTATAACAAACAGGGGGAGACAGGCTAGGGCAGACGGTGAACAGATCGCCAGGTGGAATCCAAGCAGCAGTGCAGCAGGCAACGGGAATAAGTGTCACAGCCACTTGGGAGAAGTTTCTTTCGGGAGGCAGATTCCTTGTAGAAAATCCCAGCTATCTAGCTAAAGTAGCTAGCAAGTCTCTGTCTACCATTCTTAACACTGAAGGGTTTGGGTCCTGCTGCCGATCACTATGGCATTTAGGCTGTTCAAAATGTTTTCTTCTGTTTTGATGTTGTTTTTGGGTATCTTTTTGTTACATAAGTTCAAATCAACATGTATTCGTCATATGCACAGGATGCAGCATAAACGGTGCAATACATTTATTTTCTTGTGGACTTCCTCAACACTGCAGTAATAATACCATTACCAGTAAAACTAATACTGTCATTAATAGTATAAAAGTTGACAATAAAGTCCTTAAAAAATCAAGTAATAACTCAGGATTTATTGTAAGCATTTACAAAATACACTGAATATTACAAATGCCAGTGTGCTGATATCAAGTTGTTGTGTTAAGAGGTGCTTAGGCTATATGAAGTGTTTTAGCTCTTGGTTTGAGACAGGATTACTTTAAGAAAGTATGGCTCCTGTGGCATAATGCAAGCTACAGAAGCAAACATACATGGCATGTGGGTGAAAGAGAAACCTGAGAGGAAGTGGAGTGTTTGACTCATTTTTCTGAATATTCTTTGAAGTAGCGTCATACCATCACAGAAGTTCTTCTGGGGGTAAAGATGGTCATTTCTGTCAGTGTGGACACGGAGACATGCCAGAGAAGTGTAATGACAGACTGGTTGTGGAGGTTTCTCTCTCTGTCTCTGTCTGTCTGTGTGGGGGGGACTGGCCGTAGTACATCTCCTCTGTCTACAGCAGCAACAATCAAATCAAATCAAATTTATTTATATAGCCCTTCGTACATCAGCTGATATCTCAAAGTGCTGTACAGAAACCCAGCCTAAAACCCCAAACAGCAAACAATGCAGGTGTAAAAGCACGGTGGCTAGGAAAAACTCCCTAGAAAGGCCAAAACCTAGGAAGAAACCTAGAGAG
Organism: Oncorhynchus nerka; assembly: GCF_034236695.1. Classification (NCBI taxonomy): domain Eukaryota; kingdom Metazoa; phylum Chordata; class Actinopteri; order Salmoniformes; family Salmonidae; genus Oncorhynchus; species Oncorhynchus nerka. The sequence continues at coordinate 242,289 of NW_027040317.1, read as the reverse complement.
GAACCAGGCTATGTGGGGTGGCCAGTCCTCTTCTGGCTGTGCCGGGTAGAGATTATAACAGAACATGACCAAGATGTTCAAATGTTCATAAATGACCAGCATGGTCGAATAATAATAAGGCAGAACAGTTGAAACTGGAGCAGCAGCACAGTCAGGTGGACTGGGGACAGCAAGGAGTCATCATGTCAGGTAGTCCTGGGGCACGGTCCTAGGGCTCAGGTCCTCCGAGAGAGAGAGAAAGAAAGAGAGAATTAGAGAGAGCATATGTGGGGTGGCCAGTCCTCTTCTGGCTGTGCCGGGTGGAGATTATAACAGAACGTGGCCAAGATGTTCAAATGTTCATAAATGACCAGCATGGTTGAATAATAGTAAGGCAGAACAGTTGAAACTGGAGCAGCAGCATGGCCAGGTGGACTGGGGACAGCAAGGAGTCATCATGTCAGGTAGTCCTGGGGCATGGTCCTAGGGCTCAGGTCCTCCGAGAGAGAGAAAGAAAGAGAGAAGGAGAGAATTAGAGAACGCACACTTAGATTCACACAGGACACCGAATAGGACAGGAGAAGTACTCCAGATATAACAAACTGACCCTAGCCCCCCGACACATAAACTAATGCAGCATAAATACTGGAGGCTGAGACAACAATGAATGAGTCCAGCAGTGGGAATACACCCTAGAAATTAGAACAGCTCTTGTTCTGTCCCGCCTTGGCTGCCTGCCTCCACACTTTTGTTGTGCTAGGTGAATTCCGTTGAGCTCTGATGTCATCTAGCCTAATGGTTGACTGGCAGCCGCTTAAGTCTTTGACTCTGACTCGTGTTCCTCTTCCATTGATTATGACGTTTCACAATGAGCAAAAGTCAGTTCGGTTGTCATTGAAATGTACCACCGCAAGATATCTTGTAATGAGTGGTGTAGCAGAAGTTGAAGTAGGCATTTCATAAGGCAGTCTAATTGAATGTGGACCTCCGTCTCCCAGGTGCCCTGCTGCTATTGACTGTCGCTGGTCAGGTGGGATGGTGTTTGCCCGTGGTATTCTGTTCATGTTGGAGACGTGATCGCCTTTCCTTGTTGTTCCCTGAAACTGACTAGTGGTTGTTTTTTGTGTGATTTTAGGACATGTTTATATATCGAATCTAATTAGGCTGCAGCTAGCGACTGGAACGAGCTGCAAAAAACACTCAAACTGGACCGTTTTATCTCAATCTCTTCATTCTAAGACTCAATCATGGACACTCTTACTGACAGTTGTGGCTGCTTTGTGTGATGTATTGTTGTCTGTACCCAATAATGTTTGTACTATGTTTTGTGCTGCTGCCATGTGCTGCTGCCGTGTTGTCATGTTGTGTTGCTTCCATGCTGTGTTGTCATGTGTTGCTGCCAATCTATGTTGTCATGTGTTGCTGCTATGCTGTGTTGTCTTAGATCTGTCTTTATGTGGTGTTGTGGTGTCTCTCTGGTCGTGATGTGTGTTTTATCCTATATTTGTATTTTATTGTTTAATCCCCCGTCCCTGCGGGAGGCCTTTTGGTAGGTCATCATTGCAAATAATAATTTGTTCTTAAATGACTTGCCTAGTCAAATATAACATAAAAACACTCACTCACTCAGCAACTGTGTGTCTATGTACATAAGGACAACCAAAGGGTTCATATCAGACTTTGCTGACACCCAGGAGGATATTTTGAAATACTGGTTAAATGCATCTGTGCGTTTGAGCATGGCAATAAGCTAACTTAGATGACCTAAGTTGCTGTCCAAGGTGAATAAGTAATAGAGGGGCACTAGCCTAACCCTTGTTGCTCCCCTTCTCAGAGAGTCATCTGACATGGCTGCATCTAAACTGCTGAAATACTACCAACACCTGTACCGTAATAAACAAATACCACACCAAGGACAATAAAAACGCTATTAGCAGATGCTGCCATTAAATGGTTACCACTCTGCTTTGGCTTTCTGTAGAATGGTTCTGTGTGCTGAATTGCACTCTGTGGTATTAATAAAATGACATTTTCCATGCTTTTCTCTTTTTTTATGTCTATGTCTGTTATTGGACTTTGAATAACTTGATGTAGATCATTGAGGATCATGTGGTCTCCACTCTAGCTCTCTGTGTGGCTGTTGGCCTGTGATGTCATTGTCCCTGGGGGCAGGAGTATGGAGGTCATATCTAGCTGTACAAGCTGGTTGGGGCTGGGCTGTTATCTGATTTGCTGTGCCAGTGTTGGCAGCGGAGTAGAGGAGACTAGTGGACTATGAACCTGGGAGGTGACCAGGAACTGACTGACTCTCATGGTTTGCGAATTGGAATGTTTTGCCTAAATGGTAACAAAGTGAGGGGAGATGATGCAAACTCCTTGGAGGGAACAATTAGCCCAGCGTTTCTCTCCCTCTAAAAACAGAAATAAATGTTTTGGCATTTACAAATATTATTTTGGCCTTTATTCAGACTACAATCGCTCATGTTTTTTTGTGCTTTTTTAACAAAATAACCTCAAATATCGTTATATATTATCAAGTTGATGACATAGTCATATAGCCCAGCACCTACATAAAGCAGAGTGACTCACTCATTCATGGCTTTGGATCAAAATAAATAAGTACCAACATGCTTTCTGATAGTCTTTAATAAAGAAATGTTTTGGCCTGGACACCATGTACAGTACTATAAAAGCCCATTATGGGCTATTAGTACGACAATATACCTTTACCAACACCTCTCTGTATTTTGATACATTGTTTATGGGGCCCCCGGAGTGGATGGGGGCTCCTGCAGTGCAAAATGCGTTGCTACAAATGCAGGTTCGATACCCGTGCCGGCCGCCACCGGGAAACCCATGAGGTGGCTTTTGGTTTTAATTTAGATTCCTCCAATCCTCTATGTAATTATTGGCGGAGAGTCAAGCCATATTTTTTGATATACTGTAGGCCTACCGTAGACTACGTGAGTCTCACTAGTGTTGAGTAATGTGGTGTAGGACTTATTTATTTAAAGAGCATATTGAAGTTAGAAGCAATAGGATTTTAAGCAACTATTTTAGAACCTTTCCCGCTGCTCTGAGAAAAGCATGGGGACTGGTCTTGATATATCAATGAGATTTGCACTTTCTCTTCATCTCTGTGTGTATTGGTTAGACTAGAATTAGAAAATGTTACGCTCTTAGTGTAACCTTTTATTTAACTTGGCAAGTCAGTTAACCTCTTGCCTCTACTTGGGACGCTTGCGTCCCAACTAGAGCTCTGGAAATGCAAATGCGCTACGCTAAATGCTAATAGTATTAGTTAAAACTCAAAAGTTCATTAAAATACACATGCAGGGTATCAAATTAAAGCTACACTCGTTGTGAATCCAGGCAACAAGTCCGATTTTTAAAACGCTTTTCGGCGACAGCATGAGAAGCTATTATCTGATAGCATGCACCAATACACTACAACAGAAAAGCACAGCAGGGGACGTAAACAAAATAATTAGCATTTCGGCGTTACACAAACCGCACAATAAAATAGAAAACAGTCATTACCTTTCACCATCTTCTTTGTTGGCACTCCTAGATGTCCCATAAACACTATTGGGTCTTTATTTCGATTAAATCGGGCCATATAAAGCCAAGATATCGTTATATGTAGACTGTGTGATAAACGAAAAAAACAGCGATTTCACAACGTAACGTCATTTTTTAAAATTCAAAAAGTAGACGATAAACTTTCACAAAACACTTCAAATACGTTTGTAATGCTACTTTAGGTATTAGTAAACGTTAATAAGCGATAAAAATCATCCGTAGGCGATGTAAATATCATTAGCTGTCGTCTTGGAAAAAATTTCAGGAGAGAGCTCTTCCGGAATGATCTGGGCGGAGACCGGAGGTAAGCGGTGCCCCTGTTTCGGTTCAACCAAGAATCAAAGATGATTCAATTCACAAGACTCTAGACAACATGGGGATGCTGTGGGAGTTGAATGCTCGGTCTTATCTAATTCGGCTCACTGTTAACAATTGCTGGAAGTGGCGCAAGGATATTTATTTCCATTTTCTGTGATCAGGTTTTCCTGCGCTTTCCGATGTAACGCACGTTATGTAATAGCCACAGTCGTGATTTAACCAGTTTTAAAAACGTCCGAGGGTTTCCTATCCACACATTCTAACCATATGAACGTACTATATTCCTGGCATGAGTAGCAGGGCGCTGAAATGTTGCGCGATTTTTAACAAAATGTTCAAAAAAGTAGAGGGTCGACTGAAGAGGTTAAGCAAGTACCAGTGAAAAGTTTGGACACCTACTCATTCCAGGCATTTTCTTTATTTTTTACTATTTTCTACTTTGTGGAATAATAGTGAAGACATCACAACTATGAAATAACACATATGGAATCAGTTAAGAACAAATTCTTATTTACAAGGACAGCCTACTCCTTCCTCCCCGTCGGGGAATTGCACCCCGGTCTCCCGCGTGCCAACACAACATGGGGATTCTTTAGGTAAATAACCCTGTACTGTAGCCTACTCCCGACCATCAAATAGAACAGCGCCATAATTTCCGTTCCATCCTATCAGAAACCCAGAGGGTTTTTTGTTTTTCTTGGAATAGAAACACCATTTTCAGAAATGTTACTAAATTCATTTTCTTAATATCAGTCCCATATACTATGTTCTTACAAAAAAGGTTTTAAATTCTCTAGTACAGACACTTTTGAAGGCTATCAAATGCTTCTCAAAGATGCTCTCTGGTGGTCAAACTAGCACTAACTAGCATTAATGGTACCAGAGGTTCACACTTAAATAACGTACCATAGAATTCTGCGGCACCAAGCAAGCTGCGCCGCTGTACGCTGTAACTTTTAAAGGACGAACCACTGTATGCCCACACTGAACACCACACATTTGCTGCTACTGTAGACTGAATGATAGAACAGCTATTTCCGTAATGTTATGGGATGCTTTTCTCTCCAAACTGTAAGTTAAAGCGGGTACAGCCTCTGTGTTCACAGTAAGCACACGCCGGAAGTTGCACAGAATTTTGACAACGTTCAAATTTGCGCTCCGCTGACCTGAAATTTGCACCTTTCCCTCAAAAAAATGTAAGAACATTGCTTAGAACTATAAGTTAAGAATAGCTATAGGAAATCTAAGATGCGTTACACAAATAAATTATATCCAGCTCAGAGCTCCAGAAAATCTTTGGAGGGAGTTGAAAGTCCGTGATGCCCAGCAACAGCCCCAAAACATCACTGCTCTAGAGGAGATCTGCATGGAGGAATGGGCCAAAATACCAGCAACAGTGTGTGAAAACCTTGTGAAGACTTACAGAAAACGTTTGACATCTGTTATTGCCAACAAAGGGTATATAACAAAGTATTGAGAAACTTTTGTTATTGACCAAATACTTATTTTCCACCTTAATTTGCAAATAAATTCATAAAAAATCCTAAAAAGTGATTTTCTGGATTTTTTTTCTTCTCATTTTGTCTGTCATAGTTGAAGTGTACCTATGATATAAAAAAAATACAGGCCTCATCTTTTGAAGTGGGAGAACTTGCACAATTGGTGGCTGACTAAATACCTTTTTGCCCCACTGTATCTATTTTCTGCGGCATTGAAGGGGGGAGGCTCAGAGACTGCTGGTCTTTGCTTGGCCTATTCATAATGCATAGAATGATACACAATCTGTTCAGCTCCTCTATCATTTACAGCACATCAATAATGGACATGCACCCACATGTCCTCTCTTCCCTTCAAGTGGGGGCTTTTATGACTGTATATCTCTGGATATGGTGTGTGTGTGTTAGGTCGTGTATTTCTTCTATTCACAAGGTGCATGGACTCACAGAAGTATCTCGTTCTGGCCGTGTCTCTGACTATCTGTGTGATACTGTGATCATGTGTCTGTCTTTGTCCAGTTGAACTGATGAAGTGTGTGTGATGGGAGACGAGGACGGGTCCAGTGAGAGTGGTGGTGATGTATAACTAGTGTAATGCATTAACAGTCTCTCCCCTATTCCCTCTCTCCCCTATTCTCCCGGCTCCCCTATTCTCCCGGCTCCCCTATTCTCCCGGCTCCCCTATTCTCCCGGCTCCCCTATTCTCCCGGCTCCCCTATTCCCTCTCTCCCCTATTCTCCCGCTCCCCTATTCCCTCGCTCCCCTATTCCCTCGCTCCCCTATTCTCCCGCTCCCCTATTCTCCCGCTCCCCTATTCCCTCTCTCCCCTATTCTCCCTCTCTCCTATTCCCTCTCTCCCCTATTCTCCCGGCTCCCCTATTCCCTCTCTCCCCTATTCTCCCGGCTCCCCTATTCCCTCTCCCCTATTCTCCCGCTCCCCTATTCCCTCTCTCCCTTTTTCCTCCCTCTCTCTCCACCTCTCCATTTCTCTCTCACCCCCTGCCAGAGCTTTTCTATACTGGCATCCCACTCTCCCAGTTAGGCTGGTTTTCTCTATGACAAACAAAACACTCTACATGATCTGCAGCACACAACATTAGTGCTGTATTCAGGCCATCCTGAATGTTCCCACTGTTCAACAGGTCTAGTCTATAGTGTGAGTGCCTCTGTAATAGTCAACAGTATGGCTCCATCCTGATTGTCCTGTGTGTGACACATAGACTAGAAGCTAAAGCAGACTGACTCTAAGCTATCTCCATTCCCTCAGACGTCTCTCTGCATGTGGCGTTAGATGTTGGGTTAGAAAGAGGAGGGAGGTAGGTTTGTCTTGTTGGACTGTGCTGTACCAGGCCCAGAGTTCAGCCTTATTACCACCAGATGTAGGGAGTTTTCTGTTGCACATTTTATTTATTTTATTTAACCTTTTATTTAACTAGGCAAGTCCGTTAAAAACAAATTCTTATTTACAATGACGGCCTACCCTGACCAAACCCTAACCCGGACGACGCTGGGCCAATTGTGCGTCGCCCTGTGGGACTCCCAATCACGGCCGGTTGGGAAACAAACCAGGGTCTGTAGTGACTCCTCTAGCACTGAGATGCAGTGCCTTAGACCGCTGCGCCACTCGGGAGCCCCAAAGTCAGGCTAGAGGCTACAGCAGGCAGGCAGGGCCCCAGCCCAGAGTGCGAGAGTCCCGGGAAGCAGGGTGTGGTGGCTGGTGGTTGTGAGGTATGTGTTCCCCTCTGAGAGATGACTCAATTGGGCTGTTGGGTTTGGAATGGTCCTGACTGGTGCCTGGTGATGGTCTGTCACTTTAAGAGGGAAACAGACATAATATACACAAGAAAGAAACAACAACAGGCAACTCTATGCACAGTTGCACAAGGTCAGGCTAGTCTGCACTGTAGGCCCATGTTTCTGTCAGATTAAAGTTCAAATAAACGTCCTCTCACTGTCAACTGCGTTTATTTTCAGCAAACCTAACATGTGTAAATATTTGTATGAACATAACAAGATTCAACAACTGAGAAGTAAACTGAACAAGTTCCACAGACTAACAGAAATGGTGTGACTAATTATGTGACTAACAGAAATTGAATAATGTGTCCTCTGAACAAAGGGGGGGTTCAAAAATCTAAAATAAGTCCGTATCTGGTGTGGCCACCAGCTGCATTAAGTACTGCAGGGCATCATCTGTTACCCCACTCTTCCACCAAGGCACCTGCATGTTCCTGGACATTTCTGGGGGGAATAGCCATAGCCCTCACCCTCTGATCCATCAGGTCCCAGATGTGCCGATGGGATTGAGATCTGGGCTCTTCTCTGACCATGGCAGAACACTGACATTCCTTTCTTGCAGGAAATCACGCATAGAACGAACAGTATGTCTGGTGGCATTGTCATGCTGGAGGGTCATGTCAGGATGAGCCTGCAGGAAGGGTACCACATGAGGGAGGAGGATGTAACGCACAGCGTTGAGATTTCCTGCAATGACAACAAGCTCAGTCTGATGATTCTGTGACACACTTCCCCAGACCATGAAGAACCCTCCACCTCCAAATCGATCCCGCTCGGCCTCTGTGTAATGCTCATTGCGTTGACGATAAACATGAATCCGACCATCACCCCTGGTGAGACAAACAGCGACTTGTCAGTGAAGAGCACTTTTTGCCAGTCCTGTCTGGTCCAGCGATGGTGGGTTTGTGCCCATAGGCGACGTTGTTGCTGGTGATGTCTGGTGAGGACTTGCCTTACAACAGGCCTACAAGCCCTCAGTCCAGCCTCTCTCAGCCTATTGCGGACAGTTTGAGCACTGATGGAGGGATTGTGCGTTCCTGGTGTAACTCCTGTACCTGTCCCGCAGGTGTGATGTTCGGGTGTACCGATCCTGTGGAGGTGTTACACGTGGTCTGCCACTGCGAGGACGATCAGCTGTCTGTCCTGTCTCCATGTAGGCGTCTCACAGTATGTTCTTGCCCTGGCCACATCTGCAGTCCTCATGCCTCCTTGCAGCATGCCTAAGGCATGTTCACGCAGATG
>NW_027040317.1:178078-233375 GCF_034236695.1 Oncorhynchus nerka | reverse complement strand
CCCACCAGACATGTAGTCTCTCATCCTTTAGACTGTACAGTATAAACACGTTGCTTGATTTCTCTATCAACATGGTGTCTTGTCTCTGTCCTACAGATAACATTGTTTTTTAGCTCCATGTTTTGTCATAGTCCAACACATTCCTTAGGAACCTTTAGACATTCTTACCTGTCGGACTAATCTAGCTGTTTATGTTCATGTGTGAACTGAGGGGTCAAAGTGGCCCCGATAACCTTGACATAGATAGTGGTAGCACTTGACAGCATACCACCCTCAGGGTAATGTACCCGGGAGCGTTCTGTTTCACACCGTCAGACACTGTAAAATAACATCCACACGTTGAGCAGCCATATACATCCGACAGAATGACTTCCAGGTAGGTGAATAGGGGCCTGTGGTGTTATTCACCGTCCTCAGAGTTAGGCTGTGTTTATTACACATCCCAGGCCCCAAGGGCCACAACTGCTGTCATGCAACAATATTTGAAATAGAGATGATTTACATATCAAATACTGAAATGCTAGATAAAGGTTACAATCCTTTTAAGTTTAAAGGCTTGGCAGCGAACAGGAAAGGCAATACTATAGTTCATCTTTCCTGCTGCATACTGTATTGTTTGGGCTGGCACAGCAGCCATGTCCAAAAATGTGTTTTGGGAAGCTGCTAAATTGATTATGTTGAGATTGGATATTTTTTACCAGTCTGTCTCACACACAAATGAAACACTCAACGGTGGGATCCAAATATGTGAAAAAACTGCAACTTCACTCATCAATATTCAACGGTAACAAAAGCTCCCCCTCCACCCCGCTTTGGGTCCATTCTTGCCAAAACGGCTATCCTGGAGGCGGTGTGGCCGTGCCCAAATGCCCACGCTATGATACTATCCCCATCAGATATATCATACTGGTGTGGACTCTGAGGCATGTGGTCGTCCAGTGGGTTGAGTATGCAGGTGGGGTGTGTGATGCTACGTGTCAGAGACTACACACACACTATCTGCAGAGTTTCCACATCACACTAATTGCCATCGCAGACCTGACGTACGTCCACCCTGAGGGCTAGAAAAGCTATTTCTGGCACCGTTTGGGGTGTTTTCTTCTCTTTCTGCATACCAAATGATCTGGCCTGGTCTAATCCCCTCGGTGCAGCATGATGAAGGCAGATTTATCTAGCGCTGCGTTGCTGGAGCATAGAGAGACTAATGCCTTTCACAGGCCTGTATCAGGAGTCAGGACACAATGTGCCCGCTCTGCTCTGCTCTCAAGTCTCAGGTCTTAATAGCTGCAGCATTCCCAAACTGTCATTGCTGGGATAGATGGAGTATATGGAGGAATATTCAGTCTAATGGAGCTGAGCAGCAGCAGGTCTCAACTCAAGCATACTAAAGAGCCCATTAATCCCTTCTAATTCTATCAAGAATTGAGCTGCAGAGGGATAAGAACCCCACTAAGTTCCAATCCAGAGGCTATGTCTGTAATGCCATGGAGACCGACCCTGGGAGAAAAGATTATATGCAAAGCAGAAATAGCTCCTCTTTCTCCACTGTTGATTCAATGTACAACAGTAAGCTGCTTGAAACGGTGCCTTATAATGAGAAGTATTTGGCAGACTGTAGAAGTTTCTTGGTCAGTACATTACCAGAAAGAAGCCCTCAAAGGAAGCCTGGTGGGGGAGTTTTAAATGCCTGGGTGATGTTATCCCATCTGATAGTATGATAGGCAGACAGCAGGTATGATACAGGTGTCCTCTCCACCTCCACTAGACAGGTATGCAGGTGAGCTACGTGCCCGTCTGTCTGCCTGCCAGCCATCCTGCAGTAGTAACCCATCACAGGGTTCCCTACCTCCACACCATTGATTCTAATCGCCCGCCGTAACATCCGCCCATGGAAAGATTCTGTTTTTAGACCTGTATTTTATCTGAAAAACAAATGTCTTATCAAATGAATTCCCCAGCCCTAAGTATGGGGAAGAGGGAGAAAGTGTGCTTTATTTCCTTTCAGAATGGAGCGTGGAGACGGTAATGTGTTTTACAGGCTGAGATTAGTGCTTAATCAGCCTCATCTAAATGACCACAGGCCGGCTGGGGCTACTGTTGTATGTGTATACTAAACTACAGCCACAACTCACACAGTGGAGAGGGCTGGAACTAGTGGGACCTTTCAGATAGACAGGACACACGCCTCAATTAGTCTGGCCTCTCTGCTCTATGGACTGGAGGGAGAATCGGCCTCCTCTTGTCAATCCCATTCATTTGAACAAGGTCAAAGGGTCACCAAGGAAGACATCTACAGAGCAATCAAGATGTCATGTTTGAAAGGCTGTGTTGTAAGCTTAGTAGAGCATCTACCCTTCTCTCCTGCTCACTCAAAAAGAAAAACACACACACACAATGATGACCTAGACAAAAACAGATAGACAACAACATCTTCACAAGCGCAGGCATTTACAGTGCTAAGGAATTAAATGTGTCTCTGAGTAACAGTATTGACACAAAACAGGCCTGACAACCACAGTCACATTCCTTCCCAGCCCAAAGCCCCACACCCAAATCCCTCCTCCTTCTGTCCCCCCGTCACCCCTTCCCCACTGCCAACTGCTCCATTACTCCTTCCCTTCATTACTGAACCCCAGCTTCTCCCTTCATCCTGTTCTCCCACTGCATGCCAGCCCTCCCCTCTCCTCACCTCCATACACACCCATTACTCCTTCCCTTCATTACTGAACCCCAGCTTCTCCCTTCATCCTGTTCTCCCACTGCATGCCAGCCCTCCCCTCTCCTCACCTCCATACACACCCATTACTCCTTCCCTTCATTACTGAACCCCAGCTTCTCCCTTCATCCTGTTCTCCCACTGCATGCCAGCCCTCCCCTCTCCTCACCTCCATACACACCCATTACTGCAGCCTTCCATTTCTCTCACTCTGATCTCAGCTGCCTTTTATTCTCCTCACTCAGCCAGGAAGTGGATTGGAAAAGAAAGATAATAAATAAAAAGGCCTCCACCTCCCCAGCCCACTATCTAGCCAGGCATCGCCATGGCAGCATGATCCCCAAAAAGCCCAGCGCGCTCTGCTGCACTCCAAAAGGATTGAAAGAGAGAGGGAGGTAGAGAAGGGAGGGAGAAAGGAGAGCGGGGTGGTGGAGGGAGAAAGTAGGTGGGTTCTTTCCCAGTCAGAAACTAGAGGTGAAGTCACTTGTGACTTTAGAATTCAATATTTTTGTTGCTCTCGGTTTCCCCTCTAACTTTTCCTGAACTAAGCTTGAACTTACTTACTGGTCATGTGTGTGTGACGAACAACTGATTCTTTACTTTGTTGAGCATATAAACAGTCAGACGACAAACATTGTTTCTGTGCAGAAAGAAAAAAAGTGTGTGAGACATTAAGGAATATCAGTGGACAATAGGAGGTCAAAAGATTCAACATTCATTTTATTGGTTTGGTTTTTTGAGTACAGTGGTTATTTTCAGCCATTCTGGCATTCACAGAGAAGACAAAAAAAAAAAACTGGAAAAAGAAATAGCTTTCTGATAATAGCTCTGGCTCAGTCTAGTCGTTATGACAATATGATCAACAACACAGACACATAACACATAAACGTGAAAAAAACTGTCCAAAAATGGCACTAATAATACTTTTGAAATTCTGTGTGGTTTATAAAAAAGACATATCTATTTACATTCAATTTGAATAATTATCATTTGGAAAAAAACTAAAACATATACCGTATGAGAATGACATATTAACAGAAATAAAACACTGATTATTCAAACTTGAGATAAAATATATATAATATCAATTATACTATCAGAGTAGGTTCCATTATGTAGTTCAAGTGCTATTAATAGGAATATACAGGGGACCTCTGCCATAGGCAACACGAGGCAGCCATTTTGGCTCCCCTGTGAGAGTGGCATAACTCAAGGTGCAGCTCAGAGGTCAGGGTAATAGGTCAAAGGTTACAGGGTTCAGTCATAGCTCCGCCTCTGAGACAGAGTAATAAGTGGTTAGTACAGAGTACAGACATGGAAAAGCGTGGGAGTGAGGGGAGGGGATGTAACCTGGGCAAAGCAGATTTCCACCCTATCACTCCTGGGTAACTGAAGTTAAGATACTTGGTTGAATACAAAGTGTTCTCTTTTGTCTTTGTCCATCCTCTATTAGTTGCTGTGTAGTTAGAGGGTGAAGGATGAGAGGCATCCACTGGTAAAGAGGGCACACGAGGCCAGTGCTCCTTCCTTATTGGTTGCCAGGGTTTGTCACTCCATGCAGCGCTGTTGTTCCATGTAGAGGTCTGAAATAACAGTTCAGTTCTGACTGTCTCGTTTCACACAATGAGACATCCACAGAATTAGAGTCAGGGGACGTCAATGAGACATCCACAGAATTAGAGTCAGGGGACGTCAATGAGACATCCACAGAATTAGAGTCAGGGGACGTCAAGCTGAAGAAGTGGAGTCCAGCTGATGATGTCATCATCAGGCTGGTCAGAGGATGACCAATGACCAATGAAGATAATTTAGAGACACTGACTGACCGTGTGTTTGTGAGAGCTAACCTAATGCACTGCCCACTAACCACCATCACTATAAAAGAACAGGAAAAAAATCATTATCATTAGCAGCTTCATCTACGACTCTCATTTGAAAAATAGAAACATTTGTTGTTTTTCATATACAAAATATCTGTAAAATTACTATGCATATCTCCATGTGGACGGGTTATACTCTACAGTGATTTGTGTGTGTGTTAGATGGTAGTGTGTGTTAGTGAGAGAGAGAGAGGTGGCACTACGTGTGCGTGCGTGTCTTGACGTATTCATCAGAACATGTGTGTACTTGCTAGAACGCTCTTTACCTGCTCTACCTCTTATCTCATCCCCCTTCCTTTTCACACACCTTGTCTCCCTCCCTGTCCCTCCATGTGCTGCTCACCTCTGCTATCTGACTGTCTCTCCCCTCTCTCTCTTTCTGTCTTTTCTCCCATCTGTCCAGATAGGTGAGGAGGTGTGTGTTGGGGCAGGTGGTGCTAGCAGACGGTCTGTTGGCTGGACAGGGGGCTCTCCAGAGACATGCTGGTGGGAGACAGTTCTGGACTGTTGTTCTTAAACATGGAGGAAATATAGAAGGCCTGGAGAGACACAGATAAAACACTGTCCGTCAAACACAGATACATAAAGATGGAACACAGTCCGTCAAACACAGATACATAAAGATGGAACACTGTCCGTCAAACACAGATACATAGAGATGGAACACAGTCCGTCAAACACAGATACATAGAGATGGAACACTGTCCGTCAAACACAGATACATAGAGATGGAACACTGTCTGTCAAACACAGATACATAGAGATGGAACACTGTCCGTCAAACACAGATACATAGAGATGGAACACTGTCTGTCAAACACAGATACATAGAGATGGAACACTGTCTGTCAAACACACAAAGGCAACCAAGAGAATCCATCAAACATAAGACAGATATCCCAACCGCCAGAGAGACTGGTTATACAGCTCAGCCTGACCCAGATGAGATCCCACCATATAGGGACTGAATGAGACAAATACAGATTGTATAGGCAGATAGATAAATACAGATTGTACAGGCAGATGGATAGGACATGATGCCCTGTTATTGTTTAGGCAGGCATGGTTGACATTATTTCATCCTGTAAGCCTGACTGACATAGGAGATCATACATCAACACATTTGTTCCCAATCCCACAGCTCCATAGAGCCAGAGGGAGGAGAGACAGACACTTACCACCCAGTAGGCGGTGAGGCCTCCCTGGATGAAGCCGGTGATCACGTCGGTGGGGTGGTGGCGGTAGTCAGAGATGCGGCTCAGCCCGGTGTACACGGCTATCATCACCAGCAGGAACTGTAGCAGCGGGCGCAGCAGACGAGCCCCTCGCCATGACAACCGCGCCTGCAGGTAGAACTGGAGAAGGAGAGCAGCGTCACATGATCAGAGCCTTCAAATATGAGAAGTGTGTGTGTGTGTGTGCAGGCACTCATGCATGTTTGCATGCGTCTGTGTGTGTGCATAAACTGCAGTGTAGTTGGTTCTTTCCACAGTGATCTGGTCACATGGTAATTAAACACAGTTAACACACACACATCTAGAGGGTGAGGAAGAGGACCTGGCATTTGTCCATCCACACTGGGCTCAGCACCCTAATAAACCTCTCCTCCATCTCATCTTGCCCTCCAAGCCCCATCATTACTACAATAGAGGAGGAGAGTATGTCAGTCAGGGACCAGACAGAGACTGACTGAGGGGTCAGGGGTTAACTGTAGAGATGCATGGTGCTGTTTCTGAGGTGACTGCTGCCAGGCCTGGGCCTGTCACTGGAACATGTGGAACGTATTCCTCCGGAGGAGAGGGGAGCTGGAAGCAGGTGTCAGTCTTCTTGCCCTCCAACCCCAGCAGCTGGCCCAGGGCCCTGGTTGCATGTCGCTGCAGGTCCCATGGATTCTAAAGGACACAGTCAGTCTGCAGTAGTAGTACTAGCTATACGCCAGGAAGCCACAGACGGGATGGAGGGAAGGTAGAGGGAGAAGAGAGGGAGAAGAGGAGACAGAATGAAGAATGAGGCCCCTTGTTTTTCTCAGGACACTCAACTGCTCTCAATGCCTCTCCCTCTTTCTCTCTGTCCCTTTCTGATAAGTGGGGGTGAGGAGGGGAGGGGAGGACCTGAGAGATCTATTAACAATGTTTTTGAATGGTGAATCCTCTCCTTTTATCAGATTGAAATTGAATGAGTTTCATATATATTTCACATAAATAGTTTTGCGATTATTCCAGTCATATTCCAGGCCATTGGAGACTTAATGAAGTGGAGGAATTCCATTTAGAATGTGAATGAATACATTATGGGAACAAATGCTTGAGCCATGATGGGCTTTTGTCTTCCTCTGTCATTTCTCACCCCACAATGTGTTCCTCACCAATGGTCCAGTAGAGAGAGAGAGGAGGGGAGTGGGGTTCTCTTGTTGAAAGAAGCCTGTGGATCTCTCAGCAGCCCCCCAAACAAGGAGTGCTCTGTCTGCTCTACATCTCTCCCTCTATTCATGTTCCCTGTGGAAAACTTCCTCCCTCTCCCTTTTCATTTCAGGCAGGACGGCTTTGAAAAGTTGTCTTTCTCAGAGTTTGCATGTACAGTGTGTGTATGTGAGTGTGTTTGAATGTCTGAGTCTTTGTGAGTATGTGTGTAAGTGAGTGTGCACTCCATCTCTACAGGGACAAAGTGTCCAATATCTTCTTTCATAATTACAGTGAAAGTTAAAACTGTCAACGATCATTCTTTCCTTCCTTCAACTAATCTGTAGTAATCCCAGCTAAAGCAGGTGACTTCAAGTGTATAAACGTTACTTGGCAGGTGTGCTGTTCTTTGTCGCCACAGGCACGTGCAAGTGTGTGTGTGTGTGTGTGTCTCTCCAATTGCCAGTGACACTTACCGCCAGGTAGAGCATGGTGTACATGGCAAAAGAGGAATGGCCAGAGAAAAAGGACTTCCTGAAAGATAAAGGGATAACAGGGATGTCATTCATTAACCCAGTTATCTAGTGTCAATATTGCTCCATCTCAATCTATGGTAATAAACATACCAATAGTTTCTCACAAAGACAGACTTTCACTTTGACTAGACTAGCGGCGTTTGGGTCTATTCCATCTCAATTCCAGTCAGTGCATGACTTTTCAGGATTGCATAACAATGGAAAAATCTCATATCCAATCCAACTGACAGGAATTGAGCTCAAATTGAGCCCAACTCTGATACACTGAAGCTTGATTCACATTACAGGACCAACCAGAACTGCACAGTGCTAGTTCTGATATTTATTTTCACATTGTCCTTTCCTGTGTAACCAGGCCAGCTCAGTTTGGCCAGGCCTGGCCCTATAGTGTGAATAGGGAAGGCGTCTCTCTCGGTACTGACCTGGCCTCCTCCACCATCTTGTGTTTGGGCTGCCTGCAGGTGACCTGGGCCACGTAGGAGCCGGGGACGCAGTTGAGCGAGGCGTATGTCACGTTGCACACCGACAGGAAGTTAGGTCGCAGGCGCCCCACACTCAGCTTGGCCATGTTGGTCAATGATTGGCCCACGCAGCAGCCGAACAGGAAGCTTCCCAGCTCCTTATAGAGGCAGGACACGTAGAGGTTGCGCACGAAGGCCCGTGATTGCACCTCACGGAATCGAACCCGGTAACACTCGCCCAGCGCAATCTGGCCAGGGAAGAAGAGGAGGAACAAGAGTTAGAATCAGTCCTCTTTGGAAAAAAGCTGCGCTAGATACCGGTAGAAAAACAACGCTACACTTTCACAGCGTATTGTAAAAGAGGTTTTTTCACTGACTAAATAAAGGCTAAATATTGAATGGCTCATAAAAACATCTACTTCCAGGTGAACCTCTTGTCTGCTTACAGTGAGTGTGTAAGATAGTATGTTATGTGTATATACTCAGTAAGATCCTACAGTGTGTAAGAGGTGATAGTATATCATGTGTATATACTCAGTAAGATCCTACAGTGTGTAAGTGGTGTGTTGTGTTGTGTGTCTCACCGTGAGGCCAGTGATGACGATGCCCCCAGCGATGAGCAGTGCGTCAGGGATGGCCTCTCTCTCTAGGTAGGGGTAGGTGATGCTCTGGTCCCCACAGAAGAAACCCCTCCGGTACGGAGTCACCGCCTTCAACTCACACGCAAAGAACGGGATGGAGGCTGGAGAGACAGAGAGAGAAGGGGGGGTTTAGACACAGTTATGAGGGAGATGAAGAGACAGAATAGGAAGAAAATATGAGGAGTGTATGTGTGTGTGTGTGTGTGTCTATGTGAGAAAAGAGTAAGAGTGATGCATCGCACAGCGAGCCAAGACAAAGAGGTGTCATTGATCCTTGATCCTGTTTTTTATGAGAAGGGTTTAGGAGACAGGATATCAGGATATAGGCCTTGATTTGCAATCTGAGGAGGGGGCGGGTCTTAGGCCTGTCAGTCATCCACTGACTGGATTCAAGATCTCCCAAAGTATCTGGCATTCCTTACATACTGGAGCTCAGAGAGGCTGGAGGAGGGGGAGACCAGAGAGAGACAGAGATGACAGTGCAGAATGAAGGATTATTCAGGAGGAGAGGAGACAGAGAGTCTATTACACAGAAAATGACAAAGTGGTGAAAGCCAAAGGGTTTTACAGTAAAGTAATAGCCAGGCTACAGTATAGACTATAATGTGACTGCAGAGACCTCCAATAGAAAGGGAATAGAGTAGTCTTTTGTGTCCAATAATAAGGGAATAGAAATAGTGTAGTGTGGCACAGAGACGCACAAGGAGCGTACAACATTAAACATTAACTACCACTGTATTGGAAGAATATTTATTAAATCAATGTAGTAACACATTACCTTCTTATTTTTATTTCCTGGTTGGCTAACCAATTAAAAAATGTGTGGAAGGCGTAAAGGGTGGTCAAGGTCTGTCTTTCTTAAGCAAACAAACCTCGCTGCAACATGCCCTGCTGCTGGTGAAAGTTCATTGGGTAAAGATTGTGCAACCTCGTTATGATACTGGCACCAGTCACACAGCAGGGAGGATGAAATCAAATCCAAGGCTATATCTGAAATTAAATCTACACCACTACACTCACTCTGAACTTCCAAACTACCCTTCTTGTTCCTCTCTCTGCTCCCCACAGCCCCTCTAGCACATCATGTAGTCCCCTATCCCATGCCCCCATAGCCCTCTCCCCCATGGAGCAGGGAGAGCATGGGACTAATGATTAACCTCTCCCTCATCATAGAGCCTGGAACTGGAGCGGGCCCAGGCAAACACTGCTGCTGCCAGGAAATCTCAGAGAGACTACGTGACAGGAGGAGAGGACAACACAGGCCATTAGAGACTGTAGATCAACAGTAGCCGACGGGAGAAGGACATGGCTCACTGACCTTCAGTGTGACTTTCTGTGAGTCTACCAGAGTTCAACAGGTTTCAGTCTACCTGCACTATATAACCATGAATACTCTACAGATATATCTCACTCACAGTACCAGTCAGTCAATCATAAATACTACCAAAACAGATCCATACAGCCACCCTTTCACCCCAAGACATACAGTTAAGAACCTACACACATCAATGTACCTAAGGACCAATACAATTTAGGAATGAAAATGAGTAGTGTAGCGTCATTGGCTTATAAGCAGGGTACGGTTACTGTAGTATACAGCAAATGTCTGCTTTGACCTTTGTTAATACTGGAAGTATGGAAGATTGTCAGAAGACCTTTGCTAATACTGGAAGTTTGTCAGAGATAAAGACCAAACAGACATATCCTCTGGTTAAGAGAAGGCACAGGAGGGCCTGAAAGACAGAGGGAGGGAGGGAGGGGGAAACACGTTGCAGGCAGATAGCAGAGGCTCTGACGACAGCAGAGAGAGAAGAGATAGACGAGGGGAGAGTGAGAGAAGAGCTAGACAGAGGGGAGAGAGCGAGAGAAGAGAGAGATAGTGCAACCATCTCACCTGACCCTGATCTTTGCCTGATCTACTTCTCCTGCCAGAATCACATGCTCCTCATTTCAGACGCATTTAGACCACACACACGCACACACACACACACACACACACACACACACACACACACACACACACGGCACACACATAAACACACCATGGCGTGCGACTCCAAGCTGCAGCCCTCTACAGAGCCTCTGACATCACGCAAGGGCCTAACTCCAGACCACCGTAGAAAAGCCAGATCTCTCCCAGAGAAGTGAGAGAGAGTGGCTGTCTGGAGTTGGTAAGGACCCAGTACCATGACTCAGTACAAAGACAGAGATGAAGGTAAAGATGTTGTATATGCATTAGGAGGCCTTACTTAGGTACTTAAAGGGATTTTTACCATGAATGTCTCATGGTATGAAAAATGGGTCAACTTTGAGAACCTCCATCTCCTGAATGTTTTGGCATTCAGGTTAAAACAGTCCCTTTCTGACCACTTGCAACATGGGCAAACATGTATGAAAGGTTTCATTCAAACCAAAAGAGGTGCAGTCAGAAAGGGATTGAAATCATATGGAACGGCCCAGAAGAGAGATGTGGTTCTCAAGCACACACTGACAAGGTCAGGGGCTGAAACCCTGTATAGGTTTTATAGCTTTACTCTGAAAACACATGACATGGTGGTGTCTACGCTTGGGCCATCCACCACAATAGGCTACTTCTTTACCATAATTCTCTCTCTCTCTCTCTGTATCTGGGCCAGAGTTACGGTTATAATCAATGTTATTGTGGTTTGTCAGTCTGCTAATGGACAGCGTCTCCATTCTTGCCATAATAAAAGTGTGGAGCTGGCTGGTTGAGGCGTTAGTGCTGGATCCTCTAGTGTGTTTCTCACAGTAATGGGAGCCATCAACCACTCAGTAGGCAAACTATGACCGCGACCCTGTCAATGATGTATTGACCGCTCTGTAAATATGTGTCTGTTGTCATTTCCACATTTGTGTGTTAAAGTCCATAAGCAGCACATTAGAGCTGCTGCCTATATACATAGGCTTGAAATCACCGGCCACTTTAATAAATGGAACACTAGTCACTTTAATAATGTTTATACATGTTCCATTACTCATCTCATTGATATATACTGCATCTTAGTCTGTGCCGCTCTGACATCGCTCGTCCATATATTTATATATTCTTAATTCCATTCCTTTACTTAGATGTGTATGTACTGAAATCGTTAGATATTACTTGTTAGATATTACTGCACTGTCGGAGATAGAAACACAAGCATTTCGCTACACTCGCAATAACATCTGCTTAACACGTGTATGACCAATAACATTTGACTTGATTTGACAGCCTGGGCTCACATGGCCGGGACCCAACAACGCTCGCTTACAGAGCTCCTCAAAATGCTACTCTCAAACAACACAGTCCACACAAAAAAGAGGCCGCCAGTTTGCCACATACCAACCTCAATCCACAAAACACATCTTATACAAACTTCCCAAACACACATCACTGTGAAACCATGGAGAACACACAGAACACATATGTGATATGTTCTGCAGCAGAACACACACTGTCAACCGAGCCTGCACCGAGCCTATACAACCTCAGAGGTCTGAGAGGTCTCAGCCAGTCCCAGTAAAGTTCCAGTCTTTACACTGGGGTTTACAGCGGCTCTAAACGCTTTCACAAGAAGACGCAAAAGACACTCCAGAGCCCCTCACCTCATCTGTCAGGCAGCTGTGAGCAAACCGCTGCACCTGGCCAAGAGCAGCCTCAGAGGACACAGCAGCGAGGGGGAGGGAGGGAGAGAGAGAGAGAGAAACACTAACATAGACCCACACACACACGTGCCAAATGTGCTGTTGGACGGAGTTGGAATGCTTTCAAATAGTCAAAGGGAGAGACAGAGAGGGAGGAGAAACAGGAAGAGAGAGAGGGCGAGGGAATGGGAGGAGAGGGGATATGTGCCCCACTCTTCAGAAACTCTTCTGGTTCTAATTTACACTTCTATGACCACAGCCCAGAATGAGCTCACTGTGAGAAGAGAACAACAACACAGAGAAAAACAGAACAGCCATGGAGAAAGAGAATAAAGACAGAGAGAGAGAGAGCAGAGAGCAGGAGGGTGGAGGAGGGGGCAGATGTTACGTGTTAGTTATTATGTGTGTTATTTATGCAGATGCTTTGAGGGCATATTACTCATAATGTGTACCAGTCAATAAAACAGTGTCAAACTCAAAAGACTGGAAAACATGGTTAGGGGTACAGAAAATTGACAAACAGAGAAAGGGAGAGAGAGGGGGATGGATAAGGGGTTGGGGGGCTCTAGAGAGGGAGAGCGAGGGGGATGGATAAGGGGTTGGGGGGCTCTAGAGAGGGAGAGAGAGATTGAGAATTGAGAGATGTGGTGAAGTGTTTCACAGACGGAGACGATTAGCGGTGGTTCTGGAATGTGAGGGTCAGAGAACTGGGCTCTGTTGGGACCTGCTCTGTAAACAGGACCTCGCCTCGTCCAGCAGAATACCCCCAGAACACACACACACAAACCCCACTTGCACACACAAACAACCCACAAAACACCACATGGACTAACACGCAACCAAACAAGCCACATAAAAACCCAAACTACCCACAAAAACCTCAACCAACCATAGCTAACCAAATAAACCACCCTGGAGCCAAAGAAACCACAGCCAACTAAACAACCCATAGACAGGCACTGAACAAACAGACAGACAGACAGACCCAAACTAACAGCTTCACCAAACAGTACTAGTATATTATTAACACATGAATATCAATACTAGACTGTAACATAGCCTACTACTCAACAGGGCATCAACCAACATTTTAGGTGACAGTCACTATATAGTATACCATGGGTGCTGAGTGACCAGTGACCACTAGATCTCTTGAGGGGTGAACACACACTGTCCTTGGCAGGGGAGGGGACAGTCACTGGGGAAGAGAGGAGAACGCTCCCCTACTACCCTCCAGGGGTTGTCCGTCTCTCTTCAGCCAGGCAGGCCTCTAGGGCCAGTGCCAGGGCCTCTGGTCCTCAACCTCAGGTCTAAGCTGCTTGTTTATCCAGAAGTCAATCTACAGCTACTGGTGTAGTGAATCATTACATAGAGGTGCTGTTACTCTAACTTTAGTAAACCCTGCTGTAATCCCTAATAATAGCATTGTAACTGGTGTAGTGAATCATTACATAGAGGTGCTGTTACTCTAACTTTAGTAAACCCTGCTGTAATCCCTAATAATAGCATTGTAACTGGTGTAGTGAATCATTACATAGAGGTGCTGTTACTCTAACTTTAGTAAACCCTGCTGTAATCCCTAATAATAGCATTGTAACTGGTGTAGTGAATCATTACATAGAGGTGCTGTTACTCTAATCCCTTTAGCATTGTAACTGGTGTAGTGAATCCCTGCTGTAATCCCTAATAATAGCATTGTAACTGGTGTAGTGAATCATTACATAGAGGTGCTGTTACTCTAACTTTAGTAAACCCTGCTGTAATCCCTAATAATAGCATTGTAACTGGTGTAGTGAATCATTACATAGAGGTGCTGTTACTCTAACTTTAGTAAACCCTGCTGTAATCCCTAATAATAGCATTGTAACTGGTGTAGTGAATCATTACATAGAGGTGCTGTTACTCTAACTTTAGTAAACCCTGCTGTAATCCCTAATAATAGCATTGTAACTGGTGTAGTGAATCATTACATAGAGAGGTGCTGTTACTCTAACTTTAGTAAACCCTGCTGTAATCCCTAATAATAGCATTGTAACTGGTGTAGTGAATCATTACATAGAGGTGCTGCTAGTAAACCCTGCTGTAATCCTAATAATAGCATTGTAACTGGTGTAGTGAATCATTACATAGAGGTGCTGTTACTCTAACATTTAGTAAACCCTGCTGTAATCCCTAATAATAGCATTGTAACTGGTGTAGTGAATCATTACATAGAGGTGCTGTTACTCTAACTGCTGTAATTTAGTAAACCCTGCTGTAATCCCTAATAATAGCATTGTAACTGGTGTAGTGAATCATTACATAGAGGTGCTGTTACTCTAACTTTAGTAAACCCTGCTGTAATCCCTAATAATAGCATTGTAACTGGTGTAGTGAATCATTACATAGAGAGTGCTGTTACTCTAACTTTAGTAAACCCTGCTGTAATCCTAATAATAGCATTGTAACTGGTGTAGTGAATCATTTAGTAAACCCTGCTGTAATCCCTAATAATAGCATTGTAACTGGTGTAGTGAATCATTACAAAGGTGCTGTTACTCTAACTTTAGTAAACCCTGCTGTAGCATTGTAACTGGTGTAGTGAATCATTACATAGAGGTGCTGTTACTCTAACTTTAGTAAACCCTGCCCTAATAATAGCATTGTAACTGGTAGATGTGTCTCCTATACAGAGCTGGACTTCTATTCCCTGAAGACTGTTCTTAGACAATGTGTAGCCACAACATAGTGTGTATGTCTATCTGTGTTGAGTCAGTGAGAGTCACAGAGCTGGACTTCTATTCCCTGAAGACTGTTCTTAGACAATGTGTCCTGGCCACAACATAGTGTGTATGTCTATCTGTGTTGAGTCAGTGAGAGTCACAGAGCTGGACTTCTATTCCCTGAAGACTGTTCTTAGACAATGTGTCCTGGCCACAACATAGTGTGTATGTCTATCTGTGTTGAGTCAGTGAGAGTCACAGAGCTGGACTTCTATTCCCTGAAGACTGTTCTTAGACAATGTGTCCTGGCCACAACATAGTGTGTATGTCTATCTGTGTTGAGTCAGTGAGAGTCACAGAGCTGGACTTCTATTCCCTGAAGACTGTTCTTAGACAATGTGTCCCGGCCACAACATAGTGTGTATGTCTATCTGTGTTGAGTCAGTGAGTCACAGAGCTGGACTTCTATTCCCTGAAGACTGTTCTTAGACAATGTGTCCTGGCCACAACATAGTGTGTATGTCTATCTGTGTTGAGTCAGTGAGAGTCACAGAGTAGGACCAGTCGTCTTTTGTGTTTCACCTGACATTTAAGGACAAAGAGTCTTTGTATAAAATAGTAGTTGGGTGTGCAACACACACACGGACACACACCCACTATACAGGGGTGAGCCTGGTAAGCCTCAGACAGGAGATGAAGTCATTGGCACCTGGGCTGTGATTATGACTAGTAAACCACCATCCTCTTGATTAGAGTGACTGTGTGTGTGACTGTGTGTGTGTGTGTGTGTGAGTCCGCCCTGCTCGAATATGTGTGTGGATGAGCACTACGGTGTCCTTTCTCCCAGCTTTTACTTGTTGGGCTGATCCAGGTGGTACAGGATGGGGGGGCGTTGCTGTCCCCTCTCCTAAATTGTCTGGATTGTTCTAACTGGGTGCACTGTTCACTGTTTTGTCTGCCATGATGCCTACACAAAAAGACTGATCATCAAGGGACAAAGCCTGGGAAACGAAAACAGCCCAACGGCATCTCACTGGCTATCTGATATCAGCAGCATCTGCTGCAGCTGGACTCACATACACACACAACCAGAATGTTATTTACTGCACACATAATCACTAACATAATCACTCAATACACGGCCTATCTGTCCATAGTTCCCACGAAACAACAGAGCTAACTCAAAAAACTAATCAGGAGGAAGAGATGAAAGCCTACTTCCAATTTCCAAGCCTCTGAACCCCCCTCCCTCCTACCCACTATCGGTAGTGCTGTCTCTAGTTTCCAGGCTGTGTAACTGTTACTGTAGCTGTTGTCAGGTCCAGACACGCTTCCCCCTAGCCTCTCTGTTCTAACCCCACTCCACTGACTTGTTCCTGCAGCACTGCAGCCGTGCTCTGGAGCGAAGGGTGTGTGGCGAGGGATGGCTGACAGAGAGTAGGGGAACATAAAGGGGCCTGCCTGCCTGGCGGTCTCAGTGGTATGTATGTAAAGGGGTTTGGTGGTCTGTGGCGTAGCGTGAAGGTAAGGGTGTGTGTGGTTCAGGCTGGGTGGCTGGAGAGGCGGCTGTCTGTCTGCAGTGTGACAGTAAGGGTAGGGGGAGTGCTCTGTCTGCTTGTCTGTGGTATATGATATGTGCAGTGAGGACTGTGCTGTCAGACTGTTTGGTTTAGTGGTTTGTCTGTGGTTGGAAGAGCTTCAGACAGCCAGACAGAAGAGGGTTGGGGCTGAGGTGGATAAAGGAGGATCCGGCAGGTAAGATGTGTCAGGAGGATAGGATGATGAGGTAGATAGGGGGCCGTGCTGGGAAGGCACCAGGAGGGGGGCTGTCTGAAAGCCAACATGGAGGAGCAGGGGGTAGAAGGAGGACTCATTTGTTTTGACAGACAGGGAATGGAGGGTTGGGGGGGAACCAGAGACTGCAAACCGACACACAAGGCTTTACCCTTCATTCTTAACACCGATTATATTGAAAAACTCACTTCACCAAAGGGAGAATAGGGAGAATTTGTAGCAATTTGGGTGTGGGATACCCCAAGCTGACCTCTGACCCCTACAGGATCTTTACCTACAGAAGAGATCGCCACTGCTCCCACTCCCCACCCTGCCACACCCAGCCGGGGGGCTGTTTCAGGCCAATGGGCGTGACCAACCCATTGGTGAGGCTGAATTTCAGAATTTTATTTAAAGGCTCCTATCTAGGCAGTGTAGAGAATTGTTTGTAGTTTTAAAGGTATAGCTAATTCCGTGTTCTTTTGCTTAAACATAATAGCAAAATCAATACTGATAAATTAATGTTTTGGGAATTTTCTATTCTCCATGACTGTCTTCCTTTCATTTTGGTGACTGTTAGTTCTCAAAGATTACAGTACCATAAAACTTCAATTAAAATCAGTCTCAAATAGCCACCCGTCCCTTTTAATAGCCGGGCAGCGGCACACATTTCAGCAAATAAATGCCAGTCTCAAAGAAACGGTGGGTCTAAATTAATTGTTTACCATGAAGGTTACCATGAATTACCATACATTTTTAAGCAGTTTAATGTTTGATTCGTTACATTAAATAATTCAGTAATGACTCAAAAAAATTATGACAACTATCTTTCTTTAAATCGCCATTAAGAATCTTCTAGCCATTTGCTGCTAACAGCTGAGAACTGCTAGCTAACTGGCAAGCACAAAAACAGTTAACAACTTCGACAGTACAGAACCCCCCCCCCCACCCCCAATTTATTTTTTAATATGTATAAAAATTCAAAATAAACTGCCGAAAATGCAGTCAAAAGAGAATAATAATTGTAAAGGAAAATGTTTTTTTTTTTTTAGAGAGAGAGAGAGAGAGAGAGGCATTCTATGATAAAATAAATTTGACAGTGAAGGAAATTATTACGATTCTAGAAGTAAATAAACTATTTAGTAAACAATTAACTATGCAAATTAGCAAAAGCTGTGTGCAATTACAGATATAGACACCTGACTCAAATAGAAGCCTCTCTCTAATGCATTTTATGGTATTTTAAAATATGTATATAGGTCCATTGTCTTTTCTACTTACTTTATATGTGGCTTTAGTCATTTAAGTTTACATTGAAAGCGTTTTTCCAACCAGATAATAATGATTTTTTATTTACACTATTTGGACCGAAAAAACACTTATGCGGCCCCCCCAGACGACAGAAAGAGGAAAAAACACTTATGCGGCCCCCCCAGACGACAGAAAGAGGAAAAAACACTTATGCGGCCCCCCCAGACGACAGAAAGAGGAAAAAAACTGTTATGAACTGAACATAACAGTATGTCAGTTGAAGGGAGGACAGTAGCAGGTGACCCATCTGTGGTTTGTGACTACTATGATTTCCCATTGTAGTCAATTCAATTGCAGTAATTCCATTACCGATTTTCCAGTAATTCAATTACCAATTTGGTAACAGAATTACGAGTTTTAATCACTTAGTAATTAATACATTTGATATCAGTAAAAACACTATAACTAACTGGTAGGTCTACCTTTACCTATTACTTCTGTGAACTTTCATTATCCTCAGTCCTCATGAGGGAGAGAAATGTGAAAATATCTGAAAGATAATGTGTGTTTTTATAACGGAATTACAAGGCACAAGGCAATGTTTCTTAAACTTACTGGAGGCAAATAAGTTGTCCAAAACTAAATAGAAGTGCTGATATTAGTTGGCAGGGGTCTTTACTTACAATACAACTTACAATATTACAATATTGATACCTTGTCAGACTTTTCCTGCTAGATGTTGTCTAAGACCCTTTTTCCATCTGTTTGACCACAAATCAAAGTCTTTGGTTATTCCTCATTTTTAGGATGGAAAATAATTGGAAAATGTATATATTCCTTAATTTCTCAAAAATAGACTCTTAGTTTTGATTTGACATGCTCCTATGAAGTTAACATGTTGGTGCTCATGGCTCCTTTTAGATGGAAATGTCCTATAGCAACTGGGGAAAGAGCAGCATCACTTTTTCCTTCAGCTAATCGTTTGATTGGGTTTCTGTTATTGGAAGCTGCATCTGTCAACGTCAGAATACTGCCATGTTCCCATGTAATGACTTCATCATGTATTCCATTAGGGCTAAAAACATTGAGTGAAAATGCATCAGTGAATTTGTAAACAGAGGCACATGCACACACTGTTCAACATGACCATGCAAGAGCACTAAAAACACAGAGACAAACTCACACGCACGGTTACACACACAGGCCCAGAGCGAGAGGACTGCTTCAAATATTCCTGACGCAGTGGCATGCTGCAGCATGCTGGCCCTCTCACTGTCTCACTCCACAGCTTTCCCTGCCAGCTGAACAGAAACACAAGCCCACTTACACAAACATATTGTATGCCCAAGAAAACACACACGCACGCACACGCGCACTTCACCACGCGTCATCCCCTCTTCTGGACACCTTCCATCCGAAAATGGTTGAAGTAAGAAGAAGAAAGAGCAGGAAAGCGAGTGGAGAAAAGCAGGAATGAAGTGGACCTTTGACCTCGCTCTGAGGTTAATGCTATCTCTACCCTAAACCCTATCCTTATCTAACCCTAACCATAATCCTTACCTAACCCTAACCCTTTTAAATGTAAACTTCAATGGGGGGTATGGACGTCCCAAGGATCCCAGATAACAAGGACCCTTTCTCTGATCACTCCGGGAGATACAGGCCATCCTCTCTTGCGAGCTACCTCACGTCTTCTTACCCTCCTACACACAGACACACACACTCAGCCCCCCCCCCCCCACACACACACACTCAGTCCAACACACAACCAGTCTCTGTGGTGTTTACCGGTCACTGTCTCTCAGGGAGAGCTTAAAAACTTATTCGGGCTAGGGGGCAGTATTCGAAAGTTTGGATGAATGAGGTGCCCAAAGTAAACTGCCTGTTACTCAGGCCCAGAAGCTAGGATATGCATATAATTGGTAGTATTGGATAGAAAACACTTGAAAGTTTCCAAAACTGTTAAAATAATGTCTGTGAGTATAACAGAACTGATATGGCAGGTGAAAACCCGAGGACAATCCATCCAGAATTTTATTTTTTTCAGCTCACCCCTGATTACTATGGCTGTCAATGGAAATATAAAATGAATACCTCCCAGATTGCAGTTCCTAGGGCTTCCACTAGATGTCAACAGTCTTTAGAAAGAGTTTCAGGCTTGGTTTTTGAAAAATAGTCTAGAATTTGTAGTTTTAGTAAGTGGCTCCCATTTTGGCTGTAGCGTTTGTTGCACGTTCGGTGATTGCGCATACCGTTATTTATCTCCGATAATGGCCAAGCGCGCCAATGAAACTGACTTTTTGGGGATATAAAGAAGGACTTTATTGATCAAAAGGACCATTTGTTATGTATCTGGGACCCTTAATATGACGATTTTTGGAATTTGAATTTCGCGCACTGCAATTACACCGGATGTTGTCGAGGTGAGACGCTAGCCTCCCAATGATCCGTAAGAAGATTTAAGTGCTGTTCAAAAACATTTGACCCAGCCTAGATGAGGCAGTTAATCTATTCTCTAATTTTGCTATTGATTTGGTTCTAATTTCATCTATGAATCTTTATCCTGAGCAAATATGAATGACTGCGTGGTCACTGTAATTGATGGTTTTCACAAACCACTTATGGCTTCAGATCCCCTTCCAATTACTTTTAAGGTCCCAAATAACTGTGATGACAGAGTGAGGACCACCTGTGCCGGAGAGAGACAGGCAGCCATACAGGAGGCAGGAAGAAAAGCAGGAAAGAAGTGGACCAGACTTGTCTCAGCCTGCCCACAGGTACGTCAATGACTGACCCCTCACCTCTGACCCTGCCTATGCTGCTGGATGCCGTGTCTCTAGCACAGCATGGCCACAGAACATGGACTCTGTTCAGACCTGAGCTCCTCTTTTGAAAGCTCAATAATGCGTGCAGGAGGAATGCTCACACACAGATTGAGACATCCGTATACTTGAGAGACATACTGACACAGTAGAAAAATGCTCTCTCTGTGAAACATCAATCATCCCACTTAGACATATTTTTGATCTGGGGTACAGTGTTACCTGGTCACACACACACACACACACACACACACACACGGTCACACACATACGTATTTAAGTCAAAGCCAAAGTGAAAGCCTTCATTATGAATTGATCCTGGTTTTAGACTCTGATTAACAGTCATTCATAATGCCATACCACCGTGTTAATAACAGTCATTCATAATGCCATACCACCGTGTTAATAACAGTCATTCATAATGCCATACCACCGTGTTAATAACAGTCATTCATAATGCCGTACCACCGTGTTAATAACAGTCATTCATAATGCCGTACCACCGTGTTAATAACAGTCATTCATAATGCCATACCACCGTGTTAATAACAGTCATTCATAATGCCATACCACCGTGTTAATAACAGTCATTCATAATGCCATACCACCGTGTTAATAACAGTCATTCATAATGTCGTACCACCGTGTTAATAACAGTCATTCATAATGCCATACCACCGTGTTAATAACAGTCATTCATAATGCCATACCACCGTGTTAATAACAGTCATTCATAATGCCATACCACCGTGTTAATAACAGTCATTCATAATGCCATAACACCGTGTTAATAACAGTCATTCATAATGCCGTACCACCGTGTTAATAACAGTCATTCATAATGCCGTACCACCGTGTTAATAACAGTCATTCGTAATGCCATACCACAGTGTTAACATGTTTACTTCACTGCAGTAAAGTACTGTCTGAGACAGAAGGGACCACACTGAGCAAAGTGGATTCCCTCCTAAATTATAAGGCCATTAGAATGGAATGCCTTGGGGGAATTCCAGAGTGACAGTAACAAATGAGTCCCTTGACGGGGCAGATAACGAGGGTCAACAGCCTGAGGAATCTGCTGCTGACATTTAGGGAAATTTGGTTGGAACTCCGAGACACGACATACTGTTGGAGAGAGGAGATAGAGACAACTAGATACACAACATAGTGTTGGAGAGAGGAGATAGAGACAACTAGATACACAACATAGTGTTGGAGAGGAGACAGAGACAACTAAAGACACGACATACTGTTGGAGAGGAGACCTGAGACAACTAGAGACATGACATACTGTTGGAGAGGAGACAGAGACAACTAGAGACACGACATACTGTTGGAGAGGAGACAGAGACAACTGGAGACAAGGCATACTGTTGGAGAGGAGACAGAGACAACTGGAGACAAGGCATACTGTTGGAGAGGAGACAGAGACAACTGGAGACAAGGCATACTGTTGGAGAGGAGACAGAGACAACTGGAGACAAGGCATACTGTTGGAGAGGAGACAGAGACAACTAGAGGCACGACATACTGTTGGAGAGGAGATAGAGACAACTAGAGACATGACATACTGTTGGAGAGGAGACAGAGACAACTGGAGACAAGGCATACTGTTGGAGTGGAGACAGAGACAACTAGAGACACGACATACTGTTGGAGAGGAGGCCTGAGACAACTAGAGACACGACATACTGTTGGAGAGGAGACAGAGACAACTGGAGACAAGGCATACTGTTGGAGAGGAGATAGAGACAACTAGAGACACGACATATTGTTGGAGAGGAGACAGAGACAACTGGAGACAAGGCATACTGTTGGAGAGGAGATAGAGACACGACATACTGTTGGAGTGGAGACAGAGACAACTGGAGACAAGGCATACTGTTGGAGAGGAGACAGAGACAACTGGAGACAAGGCATACTGTTGGAGAGGAGATAGAGACAACTAGAGACACGACATACTGTTGGAGAGGAGATAGAGACAACTGGAGACAAGGCATACTGTTGGAGAGGAGACAGAGACAACTAGAGCCACGACATACTGTTGGAGAGGAGACAGAGACAACTGGAGACAAGGCATACTGTTGGAGAGGAGACAGAGACAACTAGAGACACGACATACTGTTGGAGAGGAGACAGAGACAACTAGAGACACGACATACTGTTGGAGAGGAGACAGAGACAACTGGAGACACGACATACTGTTGGAGAGGAGATAGAGACAACTAGAGCCACGACATACTGTTGGAAAGGAGACAGAGACAACTAGAGCCACAACATACTGTTGGAGAGGAGACAGAGACAACTAGAGACACGACATACTGTTGGAGAGGAGACAGAGACAACTGGAGACAAGGCATACTGTTGGAGAGGAGACAGAGACAACTGGAGACACGACATACTGTTGGAGAGGAGACAGAGACAACTAGAGCCACGACATACTGTTGGAGAGGAGGCCTGAGACAACTAGAGACACGACATACTGTTGGAGAGGAGACAGAGACAACTGGAGACAAGGCATACTGTTGGAGAGGAGATAGAGACAACTAGAGACACGACATATTGTTGGAGAGGAGACAGAGACAACTGGAGACAAGGCATACTGTTGGAGAGGAGATAGAGACACGACATACTGTTGGAGTGGAGACAGAGACAACTGGAGACAAGGCATACTGTTGGAGAGGAGACAGAGACAACTGGAGACAAGGCATACTGTTGGAGAGGAGATAGAGACAACTAGAGACACGACATACTGTTGGAGAGGAGATAGAGACAACTGGAGACAAGGCATACTGTTGGAGAGGAGACAGAGACAACTAGAGCCACGACATACTGTTGGAGAGGAGACAGAGACAACTGGAGACAAGGCATACTGTTGGAGAGGAGACAGAGACAACTAGAGACACGACATACTGTTGGAGAGGAGACAGAGACAACTAGAGACACGACATACTGTTGGAGAGGAGACAGAGACAACTGGAGACACGACATACTGTTGGAGAGGAGATAGAGACAACTAGAGCCACGACATACTGTTGGAAAGGAGACAGAGACAACTAGAGCCACGACATACTGTTGGAGAGGAGACAGAGACACGAAATACTGTTGGAGAGGAGACAGAGACAACTGGAGACAAGGCATACTGTTGGAGAGGAGACAGAGACAACTGGAGACAAGGCATACTGTTGGAGAGGAGACAGAGACAACTAGAGCCACGACATACTGTTGGAGAGGAGGCCTGAGACAACTAGAGACACGACATACTGTTGGAGAGGAGACAGAGACAACTGGAGACAAGGCATACTGTTGGAGAGGAGATAGAGACAACTAGAGACACGACATATTGTTGGAGAGGAGACAGAGACAACTAGAGACACGACATACTGTTGGAGAGGAGATAGAGACACGACATACTGTTGGAGTGGAGACAGAGACAACTGGAGACAAGGCATACTGTTGGAGAGGAGACAGAGACAACTGGAGACAAGGCATACTGTTGGAGAGGAGATAGAGACAACTAGAGACACGACATACTGTTGGAGAGGAGATAGAGACAACTGGAGACAAGGCATACTGTTGGAGAGGAGACAGAGACAACTAGAGCCACGACATACTGTTGGAGAGGAGACAGAGACAACTGGAGACAAGGCATACTGTTGGAGAGGAGACAGAGACAACTAGAGACACGACATACTGTTGGAGAGGAGACAGAGACAACTAGAGACACGACATACTGTTGGAGAGGAGACAGAGACAACTGGAGACACGACATACTGTTGGAGAGGAGATAGAGACAACTAGAGCCACGACATACTGTTGGAAAGGAGACAGAGACAACTAGAGCCACGACATACTGTTGGAGAGGAGACAGAGACAACTAGAGACACGACATACTGTTGGAGAGGAGACAGAGACAACTGGAGACAAGGCATACTGTTGGAGAGGAGACAGAGACAACTGGAGACACGACATACTGTTGGAGAGGAGACAGAGACAACTAGAGCCACGACATACTGTTGGAGAGGAGACAGAGACAACTGGAGACACGACATACTGTTGGAGAGGAGACAGAGACAACTGGAGACAAGGCATACTGTTGGAGAGGAGACAGAGACAACTAGAGACACGACATACTGTTGGAGAGGAGACAGAGACAACTAGAGACACGACATACTGTTGGAGAGGAGACAGAGACAACTGGAGACAAGGCATACTGTTGGAGAGGAGACAGAGACAACTGGAGACACGACATACTGTTGGAGAGGAGACAGAGACAACTGGAGACACGGCATACTGTTGGAGAGGAGACAGAGACAACTGGAGACACGACATACTGTTGGAGAGGAGACAGAGACAACTAGAGACAAGGCATACTGTTGGAGAGGAGACAGAGACAACTGGAGACACGACATACTGTTGGAGAGGAGACAGAGACAACTAGAGCCACGACATACTGTTGGAGAGGAGACAGAGACAACTGGAGACACGACATACTGTTGGAGAGGAGACAGAGACAACTGGAGACACGACATACTGTTGGAGAGGAGACAGAGACAACTAGAGCCACGACATACTGTTGGAGAGGAGACAGAGACAACTGGAGACAAGGCATACCGTTAATTCACAATATAGCTGATGATAGTGACGACAATCATATCTATCAAAAAAGAACCAAAAGTACATTTATATTTTAATTTATTTTATTTCACCTTTATTTAACTAGGCAAGTCATTTATTTACAATGACGGCCTACCAAAAGGCAAAATACCTCCTGCAGGGACGGGGGCTGGGATTTTTAAAATAAATAAATAAATCATAAATAACATATGAATATAGGACAAACATTACGACAAGAGAGACAACACAACACTACATAACGAGAGACATAAGACAACAACATAGCTAGGCAGCAACACATGACAACAGCATGGTAGCAACACAACATGGTAGCAGCACAAAACATGGTACTAACATTATTGGGCAGACAACAGCACAAAGGGCAAGAAGGTAGAGACAATACTAGAGACAACATCACACAAAGCAGCCACAGCTGTCAGTAAGAGTGTCCATGACTGAGTCTTTGAATAAAGAGATTGAGATAAAACTGTCCAGTTTGAGTGTTTGTTGCAGCTCTGCTCCAGTTGCTAGCTGCAGCGAACTGAAAAGAGGAGCGACCCAGGGATGTGTGTGCTTTGGGGACCTTTAACAGAATGTGACTGGCAGAACAGGTGTTGTATGTGGAGGATGAGGGGTGCAGTAGATATCTCAGACAGGGGGGAGTGAGGCCTAAGAGGGTTTTATAAATAAGCATCAACCAGTGGGCTAGAACATCTAGCTGCTCGAGAGCACCCTTACCTGCTGATCTATAAATGATGTCTCTGTGTTCAGAACAAGGTGTTCAGAACAAGGTTAAGGGTAGAGAAAGCTTGTTGGGACACTAAGAAAGCTTTGTTGTAGAGCATTAAACACAAAATCCGGGGAGTGCCCACCTGAGTATAAGACTGTAACATCTGCATATAAATGGATGAGAGCTGCCTACTGCCTACTTCCTACTAAATGAACAAGGCTGATGCCAGAAGAGGATGATGCCAGAGGTGATGGTGGTGAATGGAGGAAGAGGATGATGCCAGAGGTGATGGTGTTGAATGGAGGAAGAGGATGATGCCAGAGGTGATGGTGGTGAATCGAGGAAGAGGATGATGCCAGAGGTGATGGTGGTGAATCGAGGAAGAGGATGAAGCCAGAGGTGATGGTGGTGAATGGGGGAAGATGATGATACCAGAGATGATGGTGGTGAATGGGGGAAGATGATGACAAGCATGCCATGCTGCCCTTTGTCTTGAGAGACTTTAAAAATACACTTTCTAAATGTCTCACTTCCTCTCACTCATGTTCTTTCAAGCATGCAACCCGGTGATTGAGTCAATCCTAGTGTTGCAATGCAACCGGCAGTCAGGGATAAGGAAAGTCAACACCAGTCCACATGTTCTCATTAGGCTGAGCTACGAAAAACGGAAAAAGTATATTTCCTTCCCATCTTCTGAATCTGGGCCAGTCAGTCTCCGTCTGGCACTTACCAGACACTTCCTAAACACTTGATGAGTGTCAAGCATGCTACCTAGCAGAGGAGGAGGCAATAGCATACCTGCAGGCAAGGAGGAATAACAGGCTGTACGGTGAGAGTGAACCTGTCTGTCAGTGTCTGTCTGGGAAGCAACAGGCAGCTCGTAACCGCCAACGGTGCTCTGGCAGACCTGTCTGTCTGCCTGGACGGGTTCCGCCTTATAGTCCTGTTTGTGTCATGTTAACAAATTCAAAACAAACCACTCTTCCCTGCTTTCACTTAGTGCCAGCACCAGAGAGGCTGATCAACACCCCCCCATTTCATTTCAGGGGTGTAGTTAGGCACACAATTGTGTTTCACTCATGTTAGATGAGGAGTAACCAATGATAACTACCACAGAGCAGCAACCCAATAGTCCCTCTGTGTTTGTGAGTGATTGTCATGTTGCCTCATGTTCCACATTATGGCTTAACAATGCTAACCCTATTAGCATTCACACTGTATCCGGGCCATTATCCGATGCTTTATTGAATTATATAATAGCCTCCTAATTTGGCAGAATAATAACTTTGTTGCACACATTAGAGATATTGTTGCCAAGTACCTCAACTCATCCATGGAGTTGAGTGCAGACTAGAGTTCCTTAAATGAACCTCTGACTCAGTGATATGAGGATACTTAAAAAAATAAAAAAATGTAATTCTTAAACCATTATCATGTACCTATGTTTGTCCTCTGTTGTTGCGTGCCTTTCTTTGTTTGCTGAAATCCATGTATTTAATGAAACGTTATTGAAATACAACCACTGACTGTTTCCTCATTGCTGGTGCTCTAAGATGGCAACTCAGCCAAGAATGACAATTGAATCTCAACAAGGAAAACATCGGTGGTTGTATTTGATTCCCGTTTTATTAAAAAATGTATGGATTTCAGCAAAGAAATGCACGCAACAAAGGACAAACATAGGTGGGCCTACAAGGTAAGTATCGAGGCATAGCGACTAGGAGTTGGAGGTTCAATTCAAAAGCTCTAGAATGTGCTCAACGTAGTAGAGTTTAGATACTTGGCGAGGGAGAATGCTGTAGTGAAGCAAGGCAAACAATGAACAAGTGTAA
This sequence comes from Oncorhynchus nerka, assembly GCF_034236695.1. Lineage (NCBI taxonomy): Eukaryota > Metazoa > Chordata > Actinopteri > Salmoniformes > Salmonidae > Oncorhynchus > Oncorhynchus nerka. The sequence continues at coordinate 205,370 of NW_027040317.1, read as the reverse complement.
TTTTGGCATTAGAACACAAGCAGGGAAGGGGTTGCAACGTGTTTTATTCTAATGTTCTTTTCTTGGGAACCCCATGGATGGTTGTCATGGGAACTCAAGAATTCCCGGGACAACTCTCCTGCCAGCTTTTCTTCAGTGCTTAGCTTAGAGTACAAACAGACTCATTTTTGCCCTTTTGGTTAAGTGCTGAATTGGCTTTTGAAAGGACTTATTCTTGTATTGTGACCTGTTGAACTGCTAGACCTGTTGCACTTTGCCGTTGATTCTTCTCCTTAACTAATTGTGCTAATAAATGTAACGTTAATGCGTTTAATTAAATGGTCGTCTTTCATCACTTGGACAACATGTGAGAGTGAGCCGTCCTAGATTTATGTGCAATAAATGCCCATCATGTGGCATGCATACTATTAATTATATTCATGTTAATGATATTGACCTCTGCATATTTCCTCGGAAATAAGATGGATATACTGAGACAGGCTAAGAATTAAATGATGGCAAAGCAGACAAGCATGTCATGTTGCTACGTTGAAATTCAGTCAAATAAAATGGGTAAAAGGGTGAAATAATATGCAAAGGGGGTTCACCATAATTCTTACCTACAAACAGACAGAAAACATCCAAGCCGACCAGCATCTTTCTCTTAGTACAGAGTGAACTGTCTGCAGGTTCTGCAAGGATGTGATTCTTCCCAGAGCCGTTTTCCTTCATCGCCTCCCCGGTTCCCCCGTTGTCGGATAAACGCTGCTGAAGCTCAGCGTCCCGAGGAAGAGTACTAGTGTGTGTCGAGTTGAACTTTTGCATGTTGTCTCGTGTTTAAAATACAACGTTGATGTTGTCTTGTTGCTGTTTACTGTCAGTAACGTTAAGTATCCCAAAGGTGAACATTCAGTCCGTCCAACGTTGAAAAATACAAATTAATGATGGCTGACTAACTTTAGCTAGCTAGCTGTGAAAACCATGTCCAACAACCACAAGTTAAACTTGACAGGTATCAAACCGTTAGCAACAAGCTTATCTGTGAAATGTAAGACAAATTCGACGACAGCGTAAAGAAGAGTAAAGATAAACTGAAAGAGAAGTGTTCTTGCTAGTCTAAGCAAAGCTGGCAGTTCACTGAGGTGTTGCGAGCTAAAGCGCTCACTGTCCCACTGTATCGTGTTCTGTTCAAAGTCTTCAAACTACTGTAGCTGGCTAGCCACGTTACATCATGATACGTTACCCTAAAACCAACTAAATCAATATTTTAAAAGAATAACTTGCAGAACACGCATTGCTCAATTCGTCTGTCAACTTTCAAACTTGCCCATATGCCATTCATTCAACTATTCCAAATTCCCTTTCCATGTGGACTGTTTTCTGCTCAGTCCTCCTGTTCCCTCGCATTTTGTCCCTCCCCAAAACTAGGCAGACCCCCAGGAGTTTGTTTTGCAAAATGTTTATATCTCCTTTGCTCTAGTCGCACCCTCTGACAACCCACCCCCACTTGTTAGTTAAATACAGTAGTTAACCAAATAGCTACCCGGACTATCTGCATTGACCCTTTTTGCACTAACTGACTCAACTCTTACACTGCTGCTACTGTTTACTATCTGTCACTTAATGTACAGTACATATCTACCTCAATTACCTCGCACAAGTACCCTGCACATCGACTCAGGATTGGTATCCCTTGTATATTGCCAAATTATCGTTACTCATTGCGTATCTATTATTATGTGTTTTACTTTTCTATTATTTCTCTATTTTCTTTAACTCTGCATTGTAGGAAGGGCCTGTAAGTAATAATTTCACTGCTAGTGCACACCTGTTGCTTACGAAGCATGTGACGAATAAAATGTAATTATCTTACTTTTTTGTTTCATACTAACAGCTTTGTTTGTTTTATTTGTTAACATCTATGTTAAGCTAGAATCAATACTATATTTGAGAGAGAATTAAGAGTATAGATAAATATATAAATGTTTACTTAATTGCATTAATTTTTATTTCAGTGTGCTTTGATGAACTGTGGTATGTGTATTAAATTAGGTTAGTAATCAAACGTAATTGTATTTGGCACATGCTTCTTAGACAGCAGGTATAGACTAACAGTGAAATGCCTACTTAAGGGTCCTTTTCCAACAATGCGGAGTTAAAGATAAAATAGAAACAGTGAGACAGGAATAAATACACAGTTAATAACAAATACAAATAACGTGGCTATATATAGGAGTAGAACATAATGTGGCTATATATAGAGGTGGCTATATATAGGAGTAGAACATAATGTGGCTATATATAGAGGTGGCTATATAGGGAGTAGAACATAATGTGGCTATATATAGAGTAGAACATAATGTGGCTATATACAGGGAGTAGAACATAATGTGGCTATATATAGGGAGTAGAAAATAACATGGCTATATATAGGAGTAGAACATAATGTGGCTATATATAGGGGTGGCTATATATGGGGAGTAGAACATAATGTGGCTATATATAGGAGTAGAACATAGCGTGGCTATATATAGGGAGTAGAACATAATGTGGCTATATATAGGAGTAGAACATAACGGGCTATATATAGGAGTAGAACATAACATGGCTATATACAGGGAGTAGAACATAACATGGCTATATATAGGGAGTAGAAATAACATGGCTATATATAGAGTAGAACATAACGTGGCTATATATAGAGAGTAGAACATAACGTGGCTATATAAAGGAGTAGAACATAACATGGCTATATATAGGAGTAGAACATAACATGGCTATATATAGGAGTAGAACATAACATGGCTATATACAGGGAGTAGAACATAACATGGCTATATATAGAGAGTAGAACATAACGTGTCTATATATAGAGAGTAGAACATAACGTGTCTATATATAAGGAGTAGAACATAACATGGCTATATATAGGAGTAGAACATAACATGGCTATATATAGAGAGTAGAACATAACATGGCTATATATAGAGTAGAACATAACATGGCTATATATAGAGAGTAGAAACATAACATGGCTATATATAGGAGAGAACATAACATGACTATATATAGAGAGTAGAACATAACATGCTATATATAGGGAGTAGAACATAACATGGCTATATATAGAGAGTAGAATATAACGTGTGACTATATATAGAGAGTAGAACATAACGTGTCTATATATAAGGAGTAGAACATAACATGGCTATATACAGGGAGTAGAACATAACATGGCTATATATAGAGAGTAGAACATAACGTGTCTATATAGAGTAGAACATAACATGGCTATATATAGGAGAAATGAAGGTACATATATAGAGAGAACATAACATGGCTATATAAAGGAGCAGAACAGAACATGGCTATATATAAGGAGTAGAACATAACGTGGCTATATATAGAGAGTAGAACATAGCGTGGCTATATATAGGAGTAGAACAGAACATGGCTATATATATGAGTAGAACATAACGTGGCTATATATAAGGAGTAGAACAGAACATGGCTATATAAAGGAGTAGAACAGAACACGGCTATATATAGGGAGTAGAACATAACATGGCTATATATAGGGAGTAGAACAGAACATGGCTATATATAGGAGTAGAACAGAACATGGCTATATAAAGGAGTAGAACAGAACACAGCTATATATAGGAGAACCAGTACAAGTCTACTGTATGTGCACGGGTACGAGATAATTGACATAGCTACTGTATGTACTGTACATAAAGGTAGGGGTAAAGTGACTAAGCTACAGGCTAGATTAGACAGTAGCAGCAGCATGAGTGTGTGTGTGCTGTGGTGTGTGTGTGTGTATGGTGTCAGTATGCGTGTGTGCATGTTATGTGGGTGTGGATGTATGCAGTTTGTGTTGTGGTGTCAGTGAGTAGATGTGTGAGTAGATTTGTGTGTAATGAGAGATTCCATTATGTTTCCCAGGCCTACTTAAATTAGAAAAATTAAAAACGAGAGAAAATATTGCCCTTTGCTTTACACTTCAAATGTCATAATTTGCCCAACAATATCTAATCCTTCCTTTGATCAAATAAATGGATGTATCTCTAGCATCAGTTACTTTCCTGGTCAGTGAAGGCCTAATGGGAGACCATGCAGTAGACCCTATGCCTACCCACCTATTTAAGGGACATCTCCAACCCTGAGTGTCTCTGCTAAAATGGTTTGTATAGGTATAACACAGTTATTAGCATATATCTTATGACTGTCTTGTAGATGAGAATTCCTTCAAATGTATACCTTCTGATCAGTCTCAGATTTTTCCTTACACAGTGTCATGACTGTCCTGATCAGGTCAGGTTACAGGAGACCACAACCCTACAGATTCTCTCAACCCCAACAGAGGAGGAGAGATCTAGAGGTCTGAAGATGTGGGGGTTTTATGACCCCTCACGCCTCTGGTAAATCTTAGGCCACAGACAAATTCCTTTGGTCCTGTTACTATGGAGAACCAGCCTCAGAACATTAAACAAGAAATAAAGGGACTTTGGAACAATGGTTTCCGTCAGCCACAATGATGGTCATGACGATAGATGGAATATGAAAATGTATGTCATTTTTGTTTTGTTATTAAAGGTTAATAGATGACGTTATTACGGAAACATTGTAACGTCAACAGTTTAACTAGTATATGTTTGATGTTTATACATTGTACGTTGTATGGAAAATGTCCAAATCAAAGAGAATGTTTTGGTAAAGATGAAATGTGAAGTTAGTTGTCTAAAATTGGATTTGAATAAAATCTAGACCTTACCCATAACTTGGTATGCCCAGAGAAGGGCCCTAAAGGTGGTTATGCCCACTTCTGACACGAGGATATAAAACCTGTGAGTAAAGAATTTACAGAGAAGACTACGTGACCCAAGCTGCAGTCGAGGTCTAAAAAGTAAACGAACCCAAAACGCAACACAAGTTTGAAGACAAAGACATATTTTTCTACCCAAGCTAAGGATGAGTAGCTGTGTCTAAGCAGGTGAATTCATGTCGAACCACCTAGCTTCCACTTCCCATCAAATCGTGGTATCTACACTGTTTCATTCCTATGCTGTGAGCTCTGAGCTACAGAGCTGTCTGTCCTCCGAAGAGCCCTTCCAGAACAAGGGCGAGGAAACAGACTCCTAAGCCAAAAGGATACTGACATCGTGAGGACGACCAGAGAGGTGCGTCATTGAGCAGCCTGAATGGTCCACGCGGAGAATCCACAGAGACCTTCCCCATGTAATTACATCATTATGTTCTGACCCATAGGAGCGGCAGTTTGGGGCAAGGCTAGGGTTAGAATAAGCATAGCTGACAAATTCACCCAAATGTATATTTCTCTCGTGTACTTTCTCTTTTTCTCTCTCTTTTAAATCCCCATTTTGGGTAACACGCGCCATAGTGTGTTGGTCCGTTATACTAAGTTCTAATCAATAGCCTAGACTGTGTTTTTGTGTATGTGTATCTTTTATCATCATTTTAGCTTTCTAGTAAATACATATTCAACTAAGATTGGTGTGGTACGAACTCATTGGTGAGACCCGGGTCCGTGCAGATTCCCGGATTATACGATGTTCAGAACGAGATTGTAGAGGTAACTTATTAATTAGCGGCTGTTGTAAAATCAATATTCTGATATTCTTTGAGTTAATTTGGGAAATAGAAACTCAATAAAAACGTATTTTCCCAATAATTGCTTGATTCGGTTAATCACGCAATTAGAAACTTTTAATCATTCGATGAGCAACAGTCGTCATATTAACTAATACAACGTCACGACAACAGTATGGAATGGCAGGTACAAGAGGTAGGAGACTGCCACCACCTGGTGGGAGGTACAGAAATGGTCACCTCTTTCTTTTCAGAGCTGTATATTAAGGTTTATTAGACAGACTACACAAGGCAAAATAACTGCAAATTCGTGCAGTAGTTTTACATGATTGGTCTACAACTGCTTGCACAGGAAACATCAAACAAGGCAGCTATGTTCATGAATCAAACACATTTACTCACACGCAGGCCAATATGTTTCTCAAGTCCCTCACCAGCGTGCAAGATCACTTCTTCTCACGTAACATTCTCAGCAATGCTACAGTCAGCCGTGGCTAGGAGCCCGATAGCATGCAAGGGTACTTCTTCTCACGTAACATTCTCAGCTATACTACAGTATTGTGAGAGAGGAAAAGATGATTGAACAAAAGTGAGAAAATAAATAAAAATAAAATAAGGAACTAACAGCAAATTATTTAGGCTGACAGGTCTGTGTCATTACCTCCTTGTCTTATTGAATAGAGCTTCAAACTCTCAACCATTGATCTGTAGAGGTGAAGAAGAAACCATTAAGTTAGACAGGATCAATAGGCAAAAAATTGACCAGCACAACTTGTATTTGCCCAAAATGCCATATGGTCAATCCGCCCCTGCAGGTCTACCTTTACTTTGCTTTTTCTGTTCAAATGTCAGACTCAAAGGTTATGGGATGAGTCCGGACCCCAGCAAGTGAACTAGATAGAAAGTTATAAATTCACTCTTGTCTTCAATAGAAGAGCCTAAAGCAGTAAGCAGTCATTTTGATGGCCACTAGATGGCTGTAGAAAGTAATTTACTGTGTGATAGGTGGGCCAGGAGAAATGAGAAGCCTGCAGCACAGTGGAGGCTGGTGTGAGGAGCTATAGGAGGACGGGCTCATTCGAATGGCTGGAATGGAATACATGGAACAGAGTCAAATTTGTGGTTTCCATATGTTAGATGTGTTTGATATCATTCCATTATTCCCTTCCAGACATTACAATGAGCCTGTCCTCCTACAGCTCCTCCCACCAGCCTCCACTGCTTTAGCAGTGATTAAAAGTTAAGCTCGCTAATCAGGCTTACATGTCTGAGAACAAAACCAAACATTGTAATTTTGAAATCCATAAAGTGGAAGAGGTGAAGAATTTTGGTCTATCCAAGAATAGTAAAGCCCCCTTTACTGGCTCAAATAGCCGACCAATCAGCCTGCTTGACCGGATACGATGCTATTTTACTGTAAGCAAACTGACAGACTTTCAACATGCCTATAAGGAAGGCATTCAACAAGCACGTCACTTACACAGATGACTCATGTTTGGCTCAGAGAAATTGATAATAAAAAGATTGTAGGAGCTATTTTGTTAGATTTCACTGCGGTTTTTGACAGTCTGCTGCTGGAAAAACGTGTATTATCTCTTTACTCCCCCTGCTATATTGTGGATAGAGTTACCTGTCCAACAGAAGACAGAGGGTGTTTTTTAATGGAAGCCTTTGATTAAAGCCAGTGTATCTATCTATGTATGTGGGTGACTCACACTATACACGTCAGCTACTACAGTGAGTGAAATCACTCCAACACTTAAAGAGATGCAGTTAGTTTCAGAATGGGAAGCAATGATCATCCTAAATACATCAAAAACTAAAAGCATTATATTTGGGACAAATAATTCACTAAATCCCGTAATAAATCATGTGGAAATTTATCAAAGTTGGTGACAAAACTTCTTGGAGTAACCCTGGATTGTAAAATGTTATGGTCAAAACAACAGTAGCTAAGATGGGGAGAAGTATGTCAATAATAAAGTGCTGCTCTGCATTCACTATCAACAAGGCAGGTTCTAGTTTTGTCACACCTGGACTACAGTTCACTCATGTAGTCAGGTGCTACAAAGAGGGACCTCGGAAAATTACAATTGGCTCAGAACAGGACATTACATGTACATGGAGCACTAACATTAATAATATGCATGTAAATCTCTCATAAAGATGGACTTTATCACTACTTGTTGTTGGAAGTGTTGACATGCTGAATGCACCGAGGTGTCTGTTTAAACTACTTACACACAGCTCGGACATCCATGCATACCCCACAAGTTTCTTCCCAATCCCCTAGTCAAGAACAAACTATGGGAGGCGCATCGTACCACCATACAGCCATGACTAAAGTACATGGAACTCTATTCCACATCAGGTAACTGATGCAAGCAGTAGAATAAGATTACAACTAAAAAAAGATAAAATCACCTTATGGAACAGCGGGGACTGAAGACACGCATGTACAACACACACACACACACGTACATTGTAATATGGTTGTATGGTGGTTTTATACATTTTGTATTGTAGATATGTAGTGGTGTAATAATGTTTTATGATGTACTGTTTTATGTGTGATTTAAGTACCTTAATGTGTTTGGACCCCAGGAAGAGTAGCTGCTCCCTTGGCAGCAGCTTATGGGGATCCCTAATATATAACAATACAAAGAGAAAGTGTTTGAACTGGAATTTCAAGTGATAGAAAAAGATGCACCTGCAATACTTGGAAGATCAGCTTGTCTGCAAATTGGCTTAATACAGAGGATATTCAAGCTTGAACAAAGAACAGAGACTGACATTTTGAGTGAATATGAAGATTCATTCACAGGACTTGGATGTGTTCCAGGAGTTCATCACATACAAATAGACCCAGACGTCTCACCAGTGGTTCACTCACCCAGAAAGGTACCTGTAGCACTAAAATAAAAACTTGAAAAGGAACTGAACCGCATGGAAAAGATGTTGTCGCCATGCAAACTGAGGCTTCTGAAAGAACAAACAGCTTGGTTACAATCGTCAAGCCAAACAAAATATGGGTATGCATGGACCAACAGGATCTTAAAGCCATCAAGAGAGAACATTATCTTTTACGTACCATTGAAGAGGTAGTTGCTGAAATGCCCAACGCTAAAGGTATTTTCTGTGGTTGATGCAAACCAAGGATTCTGGAAAATCCAACTGGATGAAGAGGGCTCCCGACTACACATCAATATGCTGTTTGGGAGGTATTCATTCACAAGACTGCTCTTCTGAATCGCATCCCTCCAGAGGTGCCTCGCGCAGAATTCGGAAGGTCTGAAAGGTGTCATAAACATCATGGATGACTTGTTTTGGGTGATGACACAGAGCAGCACAACCGGAGACTGAGATAGCTACTAGACAGACTGAAAAGCATCAACTTGAAATTGAATACAGACAAGTGCAAAATCAGAATGACAGAAATTCTCTACATTGACATGTGTTAAGCAAAGAAGACTTGAAACCAGCCTCCAAAAAGGTCAGATCAATACAAGAAAGGCCAGGGCCAGAGGACAAAGCAGCGCTTCAGAGGTTCATGGGAATCTTGCAGTATATTACAAGGTTCATCCCAAATCTCTCAGATGTCAATGCACCACTGAGACAACTGCTGGAAGCAGACATTCATGGGACTGGGAGTCTGCACAGGAACAGAGCTTCAAAAGCATGAAAACACTTCTAATCAAATCTGTCACATGCGCCGAATACAAAAGGTACCTTACAGTGAAATGCTTACTCACAAGCCCTTAACCAACAATGCAGTTAAGAATAATGTGTTAAGTAAAAAATATAAAAGTAAAAAAATATAAAATGAAAGTTACAAATAATTAAAGAGCAGCAGTAAAATAACAGTAGAGAAGATATATACAGAGGGTACCAGTACACAGTCAATGTGCCTGTTAGTCGAGGTAATAGCAGCGGCGTAAATGGGAGGGGGGGCAATGCAAATAGCCATCTGATTAGCTTGTCAGCAATGCGCCAGTGTTAATGTACTATGATGTAAAAAAAGAAAAACGGACTATCTTTGGATGATCAAGCCCAGAAGGCTTGGGAGCTGCGATCCTGCAAGATGGTCAGCCAATCGCATACGGGTCAAGATCCGTCACAGACTGTCAAAAGAGATATGCTCAAATTGAAAAAGCTAACGGCGAAAGTGTATGGCTGCAAGAAGTTCTACCAGTACCTGTATGGAAAACAGATCCAGGTGGAGTCAGACCACAAACCCTTGGAAACAATCTTCAAGAAGTCGCTCCAGAAAGTACCAGCCAGACTGCAGAGAATGCTGATGAGACTACAGAGATACAGTCTACATGTGACAGACAAACCAGGAAAGGAGATACACGTGAATGATGCACTGAGCCGAGCATACCTGAAGGATTAGAGAGATAAATTGTTCGATGGTGAGCTGGATGTAAACTACATCGATCAAAAACCTCCTGTTTCAGAGGAGAAACTGCAGCAATTCAAAACAGCAACAGCAGAAGATGGAGAGTTAAAACTGGTCACAGAAACAGCTAAAAAAGGATGGCCAGACACGAGAGGGAAAGTTGCAAAGAAAATACAGCACCACTGCACCTTCAGAGAGGACTTGAAATACTCAGACGGACTGCTGTTCAAAAGTTCAAACTTGTCCCTCAGAAAATGAGAAGAAATATGAAAAATCCATGATGCACACATGGGAATTGTAAAATGTAAGGAAAGAGGAAGGGAAGTTCTGTTCTGGCCAGGCATGGCTAAATAGATTGAAGATGTAACAAAATATGCAGTCTGCACGTCCCATCCAATATAAGAGAGAGCTTAGGCCAAAGTTAGAGTAGACCTCTTCCATTACAATGACACAGAATTCCTACTATGTATGGATTACTACAAAATACCCAGAAATCTCCAAGTTCAGTGGGACAGCAAGTAACCACAATTACAGCACTAAAGTCATCTTTGCAAGGCATGGGGTGATCAATGTTTTGTGCCCCAACAATGGAAGACAGCTTGTGAGTCAAGAAATGTCTTGTGAGTCAATAGTTTTCTACCAGCTAAGAGTTCAAACATGTCACGTCGAGCCCTAGATTTCCACAGTCAAACGGCCAAGCTGAGAGAGTAGTTCAGACTGAAGAACCTGTTATAAAAAGTTATTTTTTGTACCTTCATTTATCTAGGCAAGTCAGTTAAGAACAAAATCTTATTTACAATGATGGCTTGGGAACAGTGGGTTAATCTGCCTTGTTCAGGGGGGAAAACAACAGATTTTTACTTTGTCAGCCCAGGGATTTGATCTTGCAACCTTTCGGTTACTGGCCCAACGCTCCAACCACTAGACTACCTGCCACCCCACATACAGTGCATTTGGAAAATATTCAGACCCCTTGACATTTTCCACATTTTGTTATGTTACAGCCATATTCTAAATTTGATTAATTTTATTTTTCTTCTCAATCTACACACAATACCCCATAATGACAAATTGAAAACATGTTTATAAATTCTTGCAAATGTATAAAAAAACTAAAACAGAAATAATACCTTATTTACATAACACATTTAGACCTTTGTTATGAGATGTGAAATTGAGCTCAGGTGCATCCTGTTTCATTGATCATCCTTGAGATGTTTCTATAACTTGATTGCAGTCCACCTGTGGTAAATTCAATTGATTGGACATGATTTGGAAATGGCACACACCTGCCTATATATGGTCTCAAGGTTGACAGTGCATGTCAGAGCAAAAACCAAGCCATGAGGTCAAAGGAATTTTCCTTGGAACTCAGGGACAGGATTGTGTCGAGGCACAGGTCTGGGGAAGGGTACCAAAACATTTCTGCAGCATTGAAGGTGCTCAAGAACACAGTGGCCTCCATTCTTAAATGGAAGAAGTTTGGAACCACCAAGACTCTTCCTAGACCTGGCCGTCTGGCAAGACTGAGCATTCGGGGGAGGAGGGCCTTGGTCAGGGAGGTGACAAAGAACCTGATGGTCACTCTGAATGAGCTCCAGAGTTCCTCTTTGGAGATGGGAGAACCTTCCAGAAGGACAACCATCTCTGCAACACTCCACTAATCAGGCCTTTATGGTAGAGTGGCCAGACGGAATCAACTCCTCAGTAAAAGGCACATGACAGTCCACTTGGTGTTTTCCAAAAGGAAACTAAAGGACTCAGATCATGAGAAACAAGATTCTCTGGTCTGATGAAACCAAGATGGAACTCTTTGGCCTGAATGCCAAGTGTCACGTCTGAAGGAAACCTGCCACCATCTCTATGGTGAAGCATCATGCTGTGGGACTGGGAGACTAGTCAAGGTCGAGGATAAGATGAACGGAGAAAAGTAGAGAGAGATCCTTGATGAAAACCTGCTCTGGACCTCAGACTGGGGTGAAGGTTCACCTTCCAAATGGACAAATACACTAAGCACATAGCCAAGACAACGCATGAGTGGCTTTGGGAAAAGACTCTGAATGTCCTTCAGTGGCCCAGCCAGAGCCTGTACTTGAACCCGATCAAACGTCTCTGGAGAGACCTGAAAATAGCTGTGCAGCAACATTCCCAATCCAACCTGACAGAGCTTGAGAGGATTTGCAGAGAAGAATGGGAGACACTCCCAAAAATACAGGTGTGCCAAGCTTGTAGCTTCAACAAAGTACTGAGTAAATGGTCTGAATACTTAAGTAAATGTGATTTCAATTTTTCATTTAATTTCCAAAAATATTTGATATTTTTTTCTTTGTCATTATGGGGTATTGTGTTTTAGATTGATGAGGAAAAACTGATTTAATCAATTTTAGAATAAGGCTGTTACATAGTGAATACTTAGCTCTCATTGAGTAAAGAAACACCCCTGGATGGAGTATGCACACCTACTGATGGGAAGGAGGCTGCAGACAAAGATTTTTAAGTCAGAGAGATTGTTAAATCCAGGACTCTATCAGCATATCAGGAACAGGCTCACAAGCAGACAACAGAGACAAAACACTACCTTGACCAAAGCACATGTTAGCTTTTGGTCATGAAGGAAGGAGAACGAGTCAGGAACAGACAAGACAACAAATAGCAACCAACGATTTTAATTGGAAAACATGACCAGCCAAGGTCATATATAGTACAAACACAAAATGAGAGAATCTACTGAAGGAACCCGAGACACCTGTTAAAAACACATGAAACAACACGCCCAGAGAGACACTCAGAAACCATAATGGACTTACCTTATCCAGTGGAAAGAGAACCTGAAACAAGAGTCAGCCTGGAAGAAAACTACTCACCTGTGTGCTCCAACACCAACAACACCAAAACAAACTATGTAAAGCAACAATGTAAACACTGACACACCAGTGAATTCAACTCGTTATGGAAGACCTATCAGAATGCCAATTCTGTCAGTGTTTGTAGTTCAAACAGAGACGGTTGAAAAACAAACAAAAACCAAAATAGAAAAATAAAACATTGACAAGACATTAATAATAACAATGTAATGACTATTGTGATGTCTATATTACCAAGAAAAAAAGCAATGCTTGTTTGCATATTGTTTGCAATGTGAAACACTGAGTTGAAAGAACATTGTTTTGAGAAACAAATGATCCAAAGAAAGGGAGAAGTCATGTATATACTTACCCGTAGTGCCTGAGGGCTGCTCTGTTACTATTTACTACATGTCATCTGTACTTTGCACTTCACCAATACGTCAGATAAACATGGTTATTGTACCCACATTCCTGTGTGCTAGTATATTACAAAGCCTATTGCTCATATGCCACAAGAAAGGAAAGGTCAGTTATTTCCTTTACAACCTAAACAACGTTAGAAACGGAGAGTAGTATCCAACTTCCACTTAAGGAAGTGTTTTTGTTCCATAATGTCGATCTAATCATCATATGTGTAGGTGTTGTTTTGGCCTTTGTCATCACTAACCAGGTCAGTGTACTCAAATACCAAGATTGACACCTTAACTCTGTTGTGTGGTCCAGAAACTTTCCCCAGGTCAGCCACAAGTCACCAAAGTGAAACCATAAGAGGTGCACAGCACAGCCTGGCATGCAGCTGAGACTGGGAGATTTTAGAGATGCAAACATTTGAAACACAACCTTGTGACATGTTATCATATTAATGCACTGAAGAGTGGGGTTTGAAATGTTGCCTTGACCTGGATTTTACTACAGTACTTTCACACAGAAAGAGAAAGAGAATAGAAAAAGAAAGTGAATCACACACTGACACATCAGGAAAGTGAATGGACTCACATTGAACAGTGCCAAAACACTATCAAAATCTATCAGTTCAATTTGGTTTATAGTAGTAGCTGACAAATCACAGTGTAAAATCTATTTAGGGGAAAGATGTGAATGATTCATTTTCACTTAAAGGTCTATGTTTATCACGCCCTCGTTTTCTCATTGGTTGTGAGTGGTGTTCCTCTTTCTCTATGAGAGTAGTATGAATAGTAGGAGGGCCATTCCCCTACGTGAAGAGTTATCTATCTTTGTTTTCCTTCAGTCACTCAGGAAAGAACCAGCCCGACCTGCCTCCTGTCCTGAACAGCTACAGAGGAACACAGAGCAGAACACAGACATAAAGACGTCCTCGTCGGATACAGACGCAACACACACACAGCAGTGTTCTGAGGTTTCACAGCAGAGGAAGCCAAGAGGACAAACACACACAGCGGCTCCATCTCTCTCTCTTCCTGCACGCCCTCTGCTGCATCTCAGGGGACTGAGGTTGCTCTACCCGAGCCTCTCTCCCCCCCCACGGCCGGACGTTGCAGATTGATGATGCCGCAGCAGTCAATGGATCGCTGTGAGGTTTCAGAGAACTGCCACCATCATAGCCCGGGGGCCCAGGGGAGCCAGCGGTGCCTGGTCAGTGGACTCCTTCTCTGGGTCGGTCTCCTCACCGTCAGCCACGTGGTCTCCATCACCCTACTCGTCATCACCAGGCCACACGCACTGGTAAGACTGCTAACCTGCATAGACACACACTTACACACTCTCTGGTGTGTGTTAACTATGTAATGCTGTTGCTAGTTTTTTATTTAAAAAAAGAGTCCCTGACCATCACAACTTAGGGAGGGACATAGTTAGTGAAATCAAGTTGAATTAAATCTGAGATATGTATTGTAGCTCACTTTGTGTAAAAAAGATGAGATCTTGAAGTTGGATCAATGTGTGTCAATAGAGCGGTGTATTGTAGCTGTGGTAACACCGGCCTGTTGCACCTGTTGAGTACGAGCCTCTGAAGTGGTTTCAGTAGCATCACAGCTGGTGGGGGAAACGCATCACTATGTGTGGTTTAGTACTGGTGACATCAGAACCCTGTTCTCCAATATGAAAGGGCTGGGTGTGTGCTACTGAATGATCACTGTGTATATCATATTAATACTGTTTCATAAAGCCTAGAGTAGAGCTGAATACAAAATGTCTTTCTCAGGCAAAATGTAGTTACTTACAAGTTACTGATAGGACAATCATCATGATATTTCCCATCTCCCTCCCCCAGCCTCTGCCAGAAATAGTTTCAGCTCCAAAACCCACAACAGACTCATCTCTGGTAAGCTAACCACAAGACTGGTTTAAACATGTTTCCAACCTCTAAACAAGTTTTAACATGTCCCATGCAAACGTTTGGTTCATTTTTGCCCCCTCCAAGACAGAGAGTATTCATAACATCATCATATACATGATTATATATATCATATACATCATCATCATCATCATATATCATCATCATCATCATATATCATCATCATCATATACATGGCCTGCCAATAGGATATACAATAGACCAGGGTTTCCTAAAACTCAGTCCTGGGGTCTCCCTGGGGTACACGTTTTGGTTTTTGCCCTAGTACTACACAGCTGTTTCAAATAATCAAGGCTTGATTATTTGAATAAGCTGTGGTGCTAGGGCAAAAACCAAAACGTGTACCTGTGGGAGGACCCTGGACCAAGTTTTGGAAACCTGCCAATAGATCATTTTGAATGCATCTTGGAAGGGACCTGAGCCTAGGCTAGGCCATACCTCGTCAGTCTCTCTTTCTCTGTCTGACTTATCATCCTCCAGGCTCTCAGACAGTAGAGGGCTCAACCACCAGCCTCATCGCACTGCAGGGGAAGGTGACATGTCATAACATCATATCCACATGCAGGGAAATGCCACTGTGCAGATGTTCCTTCTCTGAAATCAGATTTAAATCTCTGTTTTTCAATCATGAACGTTTGGCATACTCCATTAGTAAGTGTTAATGGAGGCAACTAGTTGAAATTCATTCCTAAATGTGATAGGCATGCAACATCTAGCCCAAATCCAGACATCTTTATTATTATTTAATGTATCAATAAGCCGGGTCTCAGGGCATTCCATAGAGCTTGTGAGGAATCGCCGACCCGTTGTCGTACATGTTTTAGCAGCATGTTTCCCGTGTTGGATGGTATCCGTAATCGTTTCTGATGGAAACGTTGTGGTACATGTTTTAGCAGCATGTTTCCCGTGTTGGATGGTATCCGTAATCGTTTCTGATGGAAACGTTGTCGTACATGTTTTAGCAGCATGTTTCCCGTGTTGGATGGTATCCGTAATCGTTTCTGATGGAAACGTTGTCGTACATGTTTTAGCAGCATGTTTCCGGTGTTGGATGGTATCCGTAATCGTTTCTGATGGAAACGTTGTCGTATGTTTTAGCAGCATGTTTCCAGTGTTGGATGGTATCCGTGGTTAGCTTCTGATGGAAACGTTGTCGCATTGTTTTAGCAGCATGTTTCCCGTGTTGGATGGTATCCGTAATCGTTTCTGATGGAAACGTTGTCGTACATGTTTTAGCAGCATGTTTCCCGTGTTGGATGGTAAATCGTTTCTGTACATGTTTTAGCAGCATGTTTCCGTGTTGGATGGTATCCGTAATCGTTTCTGATGGAACGTTGTCGCATATGTTTTAGCAGCATGTTTCCGTGTTGGATGGTATCCGTAATCGTTTCTGATGGAAACGTTGTCGTACATGTTTTAGCAGCATGTTTCTGGATGGTATCCGTAATCGTTTCTGATGGAAACGTTGTGGTACATGTTTTAGCAGCATGTTTCCGTGTTGGATGGTATCCGTAATCGTTTCTGATGGAAACGTTGTCGTACATGTTTTAGCAGCATGTTTCCGTGTTGGATGGTATCCGTAATCGTTTCTGATGGAAACGTTGTCGCATATGTTTTAGCAGCATGTTTCCGGTGTTGGATGGTATCCGTGAATCGTTTCTGATGGAAACGTTGTCGTATATGTTTTAGCAGCATGTTTCCCGTGTTGATGGTATCCGTAATCGTTTCTGATGGAAACGTTGTCGTACATGTTTTAGCAGCATGTTTCCGGTGTTGGATGGTATCCGTAATCGTTTCTGATGGAAACGTTGTCGTACATGTTTTAGCAGCATGTTTCCCGTGTTGGATGGTATCCGTAATCGCTTCTGATGATGGATGTTTTAGCAGCATGTTTTCCGTTTTAGCAGCATGTTTGGTGTTGATGGTATCCGTGAATCGTTTCTGATGGAAACGTTGTCGTACATGTTTTAGCAGCATGTTTCCGTGTTGGATGGTATCCGTAATCGTTTTGATGGAAACGTTGTCGTACATGTTTTAGCAGCATGTTTCCGTGTTGGATGGTATCCGTAATCGTTTCTGATGGAAACGTTGTCGTACATGTTTTAGCAGCATGTTTCCGGTGTTGGATGGTATCCGTAATCGTTTCTGATGGAAACGTTGTCGTACATGTTTTAGCAGCATGTTTCCCGTGTTGGATGGTATCCGTAATCGTTTCTGATGGAAACGCTGTCGCATATGTTTTAGCAGCATGTTTCCGTGTTGGATGGTATCCGTAATCGCTTCTGATGGAAACGTTGTCGTACATGTTTTAGCAGCATGTTTCCGTGTTGGATGGTATCCGTAATCGTTTCTGATGGAAACGTTGTGGTACATGTTTTAGCAGCATGTTTCCGGTGTTGGATGGTATCCGTAATCGTTTCTGATGGAAACGTTGTCGCATATGTTTTAGCAGCATGTTTCCGTGTTGGATGGTATCCGTAATCGCTTCTGATGGAAACGTTGTGGTACATGTTTTAGCAGCATGTTTCCCGTGTTGGATGGTATCCGTGAATCGTTTCTGATGGAAACGCTTGTCGCATATGTTTTAGCAGCATGTTTCCGGTGTTGGATGGTATCCGTAATCGTTTCTGATGGAAACGTTGTCGCATATGTTTTAGCAGCATGTTTCCGTGTTGGATGGTATCCGTAATCGTTTCTGATGGAAACGTTGTCGATGTTTTAGCAGCATGTTTCCCGTGTTGATGGTATCCAATCGTTTCTGATGGAAACGTTGTCGTACATGTTTTAGCAGCATGTTTCCCGTGTTGGATGGTATCCGTCGTTTCTGATGGAAACGTTGTTTTAGCAGCATGTTTCCCGTGTTGATGGTATATCGCTTCTGATTTAGCAGCATGTTTCCGTGTTGGATGGTATCCGTAATCGTTTCTGATGGAAACGTTGTCGTACATGTTTTAGCAGCATGTTTCCGTGTTGGATGGTATCCGTAATCGCTTCTGATGGAAACGTTGTCGCATATGTTTTAGCAGCATGTTTCCGTGTTGGATGGTATCCGTAATCGCTTCTGATGGAAACGTTGTCGCATATGTTTTAGCAGCATGTTTCCCGTGTTGGATGGTATCCGTAATCGTTTCTGATGGAAACGTTGTTTATGTTTTAGCAGCATGTTTCCCGTGTTGATGGTATCCGTAATCGTTTCTGATGGAAACATATCTTTTAGCAGCATGTTTCCGTGTTGATGGTATCCTAATCGTTTCTGATGGAAACGTTGTCGTACATGTTTTAGCAGCATGTTTGGTTGGATATCCGTGAATCGTTTCTGATTGTCGCATATGTTTTAGCAGCATGTTTTAGCAGCATGTTTCCGTGTTGGATGGATGGTATCCGTAATCGTTTCTGATGGAAACGTTGTCGCACATGTTTTAGCAGCATGTTTCCCGTGTTGGATGGTATCCGTAATCGTTTCTGATGAAAACGTTGTCGTGCATGTTTTAGCAGCATGTTTCCGTGTTGGATGGTATCCGTAATCGTTTCTGATGGAAACGTTGCGTATATGCGTTTTAGCAGCATGTTTCCATATCCGTAATCGTTTCTGATGGAAAGCATGTTTTAGCAGCATGTTTCCCGTGTTGGATGGTATCCGTAATCGTTTCTGATGAAAACGTTGTCGTACATGTTTTAGCAGCATGTTTCCCGTGTTGGATGGTATCCGTAATCGTTTCTGATGAAAACGTTGTCGTACATGTTTTAGCAGTATGTTTCCCGTGTTGGATGGTATCCGTAATCGTTTCTGATGGAAACGTTGTCGTACATGTTTTAGCAGCATGTTTCCAGTGTTGGATGGTATCCGTAATCGTTTCTGATGGAAACGTTGTCGTACATGTTTTAGCAGCATGTTTCCCGTGTTGGATGGTATCCGTAATCGTTTCTGATGGAAACGTTGTCGTACATGTTTTCTCTACAACATCCGCAGAGTACGACCCTGCCTCACACAGGAAGCGGCGCAGGTCCTAATCCAGGCACTTGTCATCTCCCGTCTGGATTACTGCAACTCGCTGTTGGCTGGGCTCCCCTGCCTGTGCCATTAAACCCTACAACTCATCCAGAACGCCGCAGCCCGTCTGGTGTTCAACCTTCCCAAGTTCTCTCACGTCACCCCGCTCCTCCGCTCTCTCCACTGGCTTCCAGTTGAAGCTCGCATCCGCTACAAGACCATGGTGCTTGCCTACGGAGCTGTGAGGGGAACGGCACCTCAGTACCTCCAGGCTCTGATCAGGCCCTACACCCAAACAAGGGCACTGCGTTCATCCACCTCTGGCCTGCTCGCCTCCCTACCACTGAGGAAGTACAGTTCCCGCTCAGCCCAGTCAAAACTGTTCGCTGCTCTGGCCCCCCAATGGTGGAACAAACTCCCTCACGACGCCAGGACAGCGGAGTCAATCACCACCTTCCGGAGACACCTGAAACCCCACCTCTTTAAGGAATACCTAGGATAGGATAAAGTAATCCTTCTCCCCCTCCCCCCTTAAAAGACCTAGATGCACTATTGTAAAGTGGCTGTTCCACTGGATGTCATAAGGTGAAAGCACCAATTTGTAAGTCGCTCTGGATAAGAGCGTCTGCTAAATGACTTAAATGTAAAAAATGTAATGTAAAATGTATGTTTTAGCAGCATGTTTCCCGTGTTGGATGGTATCCGTAATCGTTTCTGATGGAAACGTTGTCGTACATGTTTTAGCAGCATGTTTCCCGTGTTGGATGGTATCCGTAATCGTTTCTGATGGAAACGTTGTCGTACATGTTTTAGCAGCATGTTTCCGGTGTTGGATGGTATCCGTAATCGTTTCTGATGGAAACGTTGTCGTACATGTTTTAGCAGCATGTTTCCGGTGTTGGATGGTATCCGTAATCGTTTCTGATGGAAACGTTGTTGTTTGCGTCACTGAGCAGTGCACAAGAAAGTGCTAACCTCATCCCCTCCAATTTAATTAAAAGATGGATTCCCCAACTGAGCACTCACATGGTACACTCTCGCTTCTAGACAGGTAAAGAGAATGTCAGCAATCAGACAATAAAATGTCACTTAAGGCCCCAAAAAGGGTAGGGCCAGCTCTGACTGCATGTGTGGATATGGGTGTGGGTTTGCAGACCTGCGAGCCACTGCAGCCCATCATGATGAGGTCAGTGTGTGGCCCCCTTCCCCATCAAAGTTGCACATCCCTGCCCTATATGGAACGTTACTGTTAAAATAACTGTGCTTACTGTTATATCTGTATAAGTGACAGCAAACTCTGTAGGGATATGTAACATCTAGACATAAGTAATATAATAACTACAGGTTCTACCATGCCCACTGAAGGAAAACAGTACAAAGGCAGATATCTTTTCTTTTTTTAAAGTTGTTAAGCTTGGAGGTTTAGGTTTGCTTGTTAGACACTATAAATAAGCAGTAAATATTTCACTGAAATATAAAACGCACAACAGAATAAACAATCACCTTAATGGAGGTCTGAGTCACTATACTGGTTGCTCTCCCAATGCCTCTCCAAACACAGCCAACTAAAACAGAAATCCACTATTGCAGTGGCAGCACAGAACAATAGAACATTTTTAATATGGTCACATACAGTACCAGTCAAAAGTTTGGACACACCTACTCAGGGTTTTTGTTTATTTAGTCTATTTTCCACATTGTAGAATAATAGTGAAGACATCAAAACTATGAAATAACACATATGGAATCTTGCAGTAACCAAAAAAGTGTTAAACAAATCAAAATATATTTTAGATTTGAGATTCTTCAAAGTAGCCACCCTTTGCCTTGATGACAGCTTTGCACACTCTTGGCATTCACTCATCCAGCTTCATGAGGTAGTCACCTGGAATGCATTTCCATTAACAGGTGTGCCTTGTTAAAAGTGAATTTGTGGATTTTGTTTCCTTCTTGATGCATTTGAGCCAATCAGTTGTGTTGTGACAAGGTATGGAAGATATACAGAAGATGGTATTTTACCAAATAGCACTAAGTCCATATTATGGCAAGAACAGCTCAAATAAGCAAAGATAAATGACAGTCCATCGTTACTTTAGGACATAAAGGTCAGTCAATGTGGAACATTTCAAGAACTTTAAGCGTTTCTTAAAGTGCAATCGCAAAAACCATCAAGCGCTATGATGAAACTGGCTCTCATGAGGACCGCCACAGGAATGGAAGACCCAGAGTTACCTCTGCTGCAGAGGATAAGTTCATTAGAGAGTTACCAGCCTCAGAAATTGCAGCCCAAATAAATGCTTCACAGAGTTCAAATAGCAGACACATCAACTCTTCAGAGGAGACTGTGTGAATCAGGTCTTCATTTTTCAAATTGCTGCAAAGAAACCACTACTAAAGGACACCAATAATAAGAAGAGACTTTCTTGGGCCAAGAAACACAAGCAATGGACATTAGAACGGTGGAAATCTTCCCTTCGGTCTGAGGACTCCAAATTTGAGATGTTTGGTTCCAACTGCCATGTATTTTTGAGATGCAGAGTAGGTGAAAGGATGATCTCTACATGTGTTGTTCCCACCATGAAGCATGGAGGAGGAGGTGTGATGGTGTTGGGGTGCTTTGCTGGTGACAGTGATTGATTTAGAATTCAAGGCACACTTAACCTGCATGGCTACCACAGCATTACATCCCATCTGGTTTGCGCTTAGTGGGACTATAATTTGTTTTTCAACAGGACAATGACCCAACACACCTCCAGGCTGTGTAAGGACCATTTGACCATGAAAGAGAGTGATGGAGTGCTGCATCAGATGACCTGGCCTCCACAATCACCCAACCCATTCGAGATGGTTTAGGATGAGTTTTTTTTAAACCTTTATTTAACTAGGCAAGTCAGTTAAGAACAAATTCTTATTTTCAATGACAGCCTAGGAACAGTGGGTTAACTGCCTGTTCAGGGGCAGAATGGCAGATTTGTACCTTGTCAGCTCGGGGGTTTGAACTTGCAACCTTCCGGTTACTAGTCCAACGCTCTAACCACTAGGCTACTAGACTACACAGAGTAAAGTAAACGCATCCAACAAGTGCTCAGCATATGTGGGAACTCCTTGGAAAAGCATTCTAGGTGAAGCTGGTTGAGAGAATGCCAAGAGTGTGCAAAGCTGTCATCAAGGCAAAGGGTGGCTACTTTGAAGAATCTCAAATATATTTTGATATGTTTAACACTTGTTTGGTTACTACATGATTCCACATATTCCATGTTTTATAGTGTTGATGTCTTCACCATTATTCAACTATGTAGAAAATAGTCGACCCTTGAATGAGTAGGTGTGTCCAAACTTTTGACTGGTACTGTATATCAGCATTGATACAGATAATGTAACAAACATACCTTCAGAGCACATTTGACCTCACCCCAAACTCTTCTTCAAAAAGTCAGCATGGTTCTCAAAATGGTTGCCCTCAAACATTAATGTGCTCAGAACCAATACAGTACAACATCTCCAAATTCTCTTCAGGAACAAAAAGCACTCTTGAACAAATACCAAAAATTGTGGATAAATTAGGATAGTTCAGTTAAAAATAAATCAAATATCTTACAATCTATCAAAAAAGAAATTCATTAAACAAAATCAACCTGCTTTTCTGTAAAAAAAAAAAAATCCAATCAGGTCCCTACACAGGCTATAAAGACCCCTGTGAGGGCGGGACATTTACTAGCGACAATAGTCCTTGCAGTGCTTCTGCCAGGAAGTCTTGGAGCCCCAAAAACTTCTCGGCTGCAGATATAATGATGTCCAGCTTCTTGGACTTCTTAGACACTTAGTCACTGTGGCTATAAATGCCACAAAAATCCACTTTCTTCACAATGAGTGTATCCAGATCACTCAATTGACTTAAAACACTAGCAACTGGTTGGAATGCATCCACCTCCATATCTTCAACACTGTGGCCTCTTGCTCCTTCAACTCTCTTCACTGCCTCCACATAAGAGATCTGCTGCCAGCCCTGATTCTTGGCACCTCAACCTCTTTCACCCTTACAGGGCACTCAAGGAAGTCCAGAGAATGATCCCCACCACAGTTGCAACATTTTCCATTGACAGATTGTTCAATACTATACTTCTCCCATCTGCAAAGATTTGACACATAACCATATCCTTTACAAATTCCACACTGTAATGGTTTGACACAAATGCTCTCACCATGTACCTCACATACTGTATCCAATCTTCACATATTCAGGTAGAGTCTCCTCAAACAACAATAATATCGATAGGCTTTTCTCCTTCCTTCCATTTACCATATGGGTCAGGTGACGTGCACTGACCACTCTTGGGATTTTCTCCTTCCTTCCATTTACCATATGGGTCAGGTGACGTGCACTGACCACTCCTGGGATTTTCTCCTTCCTTCCATTTACCATATGGGTCAGGTGACGTGCACTGACCACTCCTGGGATTTTCTGACTAAGGTACTCATGCACAGACTCCAGCTATAACTCCTTTGGCAGACATTTATTCTGTTCTTCATCAACACAAACAAGGCCACTTCTAGTCACCATGATTGAATCCACCTTTCCCACTGCTTTCTTCACATATTACTAATATTACTAATGGATATTACTAATGGATTTCCCAAATTAATCTCCTTGTCCAAAAAAACTCAGTCCAATAAGAAATGCATTATTGGACCGGTCGTTGTCTTCTACTACAACTTTTGCTAGTTTTGTTCTATTCTTTGATTTCACAATTTTCTATTTATTGTCACGCACTTCACTTGCCGCACTTTCAGGTTCAAGCAGTCGCCATTTCCTCCACTCAAGCCATTTACTATTGACACCACTGCAATGGCAGCTTAGACTAGTCTAGTCTGGTCTACTTTCTTAATTGACTTGACTAATTGGCTTTTATACCTTCCTGCCTGCGCTTCCCTAAATAGGGTCCCCAGGGAAACATAGACAACAGCTGTAGTTCGTACCCTGTCACAGATAAAAAGGATAGTTTGAAGATCATACTTTGTTCCAGGGTTGGGGTTAATTATATTTAAATTCCAGTCAATTCAGGAAGTACACTGAAATTCAAATTCCAGTTCCAATTATCTTCAGTGCTTTTCAATGAAAATTACTTTTGAATTGACTGGAATTGAAATGGAATTGACCACAATCCTTCTTTGTTTTACTGTTAGGATTTGATTCGTGTTGCTTGGATGCCCACCATTACTTCAATGAGTAGAGATCAGTGACTAATGACGAGTTATTTCTGTCTCCACAGAGCATACCCCTGGGGCCACAAAGAGTGCCATGGCAAATGCTCACCTTTGAACCCACAAGTATAGATGGTGAGAGTTCTTAGAAGGTTCAGTCTCTTTGAATTTTTAGCTATAGTCACAATTAATTTATATTCCAATTCTAGTCACATTATTGATGCCAGTTTTCAATTTATCATCCACAGATAATGATGCCTCGGTGGCGAGAAGTGGGATCAAGTGGAAGACGCAGTCCAAGGCGAATCATTTTGTCTCCCTAAAGGGCGGATCCCTGACCATCAACCAGGATGGTTGTTACTTCCTGTATCTTCAGGTGACTCTGGAGACACCAGAGGTGTCTGGACAGCACATAGTGAGAGTGAACAAGCCCAACAGAGTCCTGCTGGAAGTAAGGATGACCAACACCTCCCTCAGCACAGGGTTCCTGGGTAGGGCTGTGGATCTAGCAGCCTCTGACACCCTCACAGTCACTGTCTCCCCTGGTGCCAGGATCAACACCACCTACACCGCCACATACCTGGGCATCATAGGTCCAAAATGATATATGTAGATTCTATTGGATATAGACACTCCTGTCTTCATAGACACATGCTGGGGGCTAGATCTGGGAGTCATTTGGTAGGGGTTGATTGAATAGATCCTGGGGATCTGGAGTTAACTGGGATCAACCAATCATCCCACCACCTGTCAGAGAGATGGAGTAGTGGGGAAGATCATGTGGGAGAAACTGATTCAGTCGACTCCCTGCCCATCACAGAAGATTATTCCACTCCTTTATCCTCTACCTAGCCTTCCAACTGGTTTTGAGCTGCAAGGATTTTCTTTCCAGAATTCTACAGATTGTTTTATTTTATTTTTATTTAACCTATATTTAACTAGGCAAGTCAGTTAAGAACAAATTCTTATTTTCAATGAGGGCCAACCAAAATGCAAAAGGCCTCCTGCAGGGAAGGGGGATTAAAAATGTAACATAATAATGCGTCTTGTAATTTTGGAAAAATATGTTTAAAAGTATTGGTCATCATGGGTTATGGGTTGTACTGTTACTTTAGCATGTTTCTCTCTTGGATGAAGTAGCACTGTTTTTATCGCTCAGGATTATAGTTAGTATGTTTTTCCAGTACCGGTAAATATTGTTTTTTAAGCTATGAACGAGGGGATTGTTTTATCAAGTCATGTGCACAGGGTTGTTGAGAGAATGCACAGTATCAACATATCTTTAATGATTACTTTAGTACTGCTTTTAAAATATATTTATGTCTTATTACAATATTATCTTATTATTATTTTCTTATTTATTTTCTATATCTATTTTGAAGGACATGTTGAGTATGTTGTAGGATGAGATGTAGAGATAATCAATGAATGTATGTCACTAACAAGGTTTCCATTCAATCGTTTTATGTGAGTAAAGTACGTCAGGTAAAACATTTAATGACAGGCCTGATGGAAACAGAAAATGTTTCGGTAAACCTTCCAAATGTAGACAAATCAAAATACGCTATACAGTGTGGGATCTTTTGTGTCGGTAAAATTAGTTATGCGAGAAATGGCAGTGGAAACACCTTTATGCGCAAATATTGATGTAATAACCATTATATCGAAGTAAACTTGGAGTCACGCCATGATAAATGGTGTGGTTCTCCCACTACGACTCGGGAAAGCATGCAGTTCATTAGGCTACAGATTAAATACATTATGATGAATTTCACAGGGTGGTGAATGTGCATGGTGATGCTCCTTTCCAATAAATATCGAGGGTCTTCTTCTGGTGACATGATGATCGATTCTTGGCTGCCTTTTGACAAATACAAATAATATTGCTCTTATCCAATAATGTTGGTAGCCTACCTCACTGTATCTGCGAGCTGTTGGCTAGAGCGCATGTTCCAAGATCAGAGTGCACATTTCCTACTCCATCAGTAGAGTTGAAAATGCGATGGAAACCCATTTTTCCATTCGGTAGGCTACATGGGAATTTAAAGGCAAGAAGTTATTGTTATCTGCACTACGTCCTCCAAGCGCAGCCTTTTACCCATAAAAAAGTATGTTTGATGGAAACATCCCTGGCGGGGGAATGCACATATCGTTTTAGCAGATTTTTAGAATATTAGCATGAAAATCTATCGCAAATTGGATGAAACCGACTTTATAGCGCCAAATAAACTAGAATAAAATGTACGTTGTTACGAATTCCACAACGGAAGTTCCCGCTGGGAAACAGGAATGCAATCTATTATATTAAGAAAGCACTGGATTTTTTTTTCTCCAAACAAATAAATGAAGTACAGTATTTGACTTGTATATGGCTTTTATTTCACCTTCAACTATTGTTTGTTGAAGCCAAAATGACAGAAATGTGGACTAATTCATGACATGTTGTGAAATTATATGAAAATAAAGCACACATAGATTTAAGTGTAATTGTGTCATACCAACGCTGTGGGGGGTGAGAGCTATTATAAACAGATGTGAAACCACCAGATGTGAATCAGTACCAACACAGTGAAATAAGGGTCAAATCGAACTACAGATGTAGGATCATCATTTGATCCCCCTGTTGCAGAATAACTTGTAGTATATTTGAGGTTTAAAAAGGCTTCTAAAGTTTGTCATTTCTACACTGAAATTTCAGACTTGATTTTCCATTAAGAAAAATGTATCTACAGTGCATTCAGAAAGTATTCAGACCCCTGGACTTTTTCCACATTTTGTTACATTACAGCCTTATTCTAAAATGGATTAAATTGTTTTCCCCTCATCAATCTACTGTCACGCCCTAACAATAGAGAGCCCTCTGGGTTCTAGCGTTTGTATTTCTATGTTGGTGGTTTTGAGTTCCCAATTAGAGGCAGCTGGTAATT
>NW_027040317.1:90578-173078 GCF_034236695.1 Oncorhynchus nerka | reverse complement strand
AAGGTAGAGTTGTTATATTTGGTAAAAGACCAAGTCCATATTATGGCAAGAACAGCTCAAATAAGCAAAAGATGACAGTCAACTCAAATTTTATTTGTCACATACGCCGAATACAACAGGTAGACCTTACAGTGAAATGCTTACTTACAAGCCATAAACCAACAATGCTTTAAGAAGTTTTAAGAAGAAGATAGAAGATAGAAAAAGCTAGATAAAAGTAACAAATAATTAAACAGCAGCAGTAAAATAACAATACCGAGGCTATACAGGGGGTACCGGTACAGAGTCAATGTGCGCGGGCACCAGTTAGTCAAGGTAATTGAGGTAATATGTACATGTAGGTAGAGTTAAAGTGGCCATGCATAGTGAATAAACAGTGATGAGCATCAGCGTAAAAAAGGGGTCTGAGTAGCCCTTTGACTAGCTGTTCAGGAGTCTTATGGCTTAGGGGTAGAAGCGTTTAAGAAGCTTTTTGGACCTTGACTTGGCGCTCCGGTACCGCTTGCCGTGCGGTAGCAGAGAGAACAGTCCATGACTAGGGTGGCTGGAGTTTTTGACAATCATTTTTAAGGCCTTCCTCTGACACCGCCTGGTATAAAGGTCCTGGATGGCAGGAAGCTTGACCCCCAGTGATGTACTGGGCCGTACGCAATACTCTCTGTAGTGCCTTGAGTTCGGAGGCCGAGAGCAGTTGCCATACCAGGCAATGATGCAACCAGTCAGGATGCTCTTAATGGTGCAGCTGTAGAACCTTTGAGGATCTTTTCAGTCTCCCGAGGGAATAGGCTTTGTCATGCCCTCTTCACGACTGTCTTAGTATGTTTGGACCATGATAGTTTGTTGGTGATGTGGACACCAAGGAACTTGAAGCTCTCAACCTGCTCCACTGCAGCTCTATCGATGAGAATGGGGGTGTGCTCATTCCTCATTTTCCTGTAGTCCACAATCATCTCCTTTGTCTTGATCACATTGAGGGGAGAGGTTGTTGTCCTAGCACCACACGGCCAGGTCTCTGACCTCCTCCCTATAGGCTGTCTCATTGTTGTTGGTGATCAGGCCTACCACTGTTGTGTCATCGGCAAACTTGATGATGGTGTTGGAGTCGTGCCTGGCCATGCAGTCATGAGTGAACAGGGAGTACAGGAGGGGACTGAGCACGCACCCCTGAGGGGCCCCCGTGTTGAGGATCAGCGTGGCGGATGTGTTGTTATCTACCCTTACCACCTGGGGGGCGGCTCGTCAGGAAGTCCAGGATCCAGTTGCAGAGGGAGGTGTTTCGTCCCAGGGTCTTTAGCTTAGTGATGAGCTTTGTGGGCACTATGGTGTTGAACACTGAGCTGTAGTCAATGAATAGCATTCTCATGTAGGTGTTTCTTTTGTCCAGGTGGGAAAGGGCAGTGTTGAATGTAATAGAGATTGTATCATCTGTGGATCTGTTGGGGAGGTATGTAAATTGGAGTGGGTCTAGGGTTTCTGGGATGATGGTGTTGATGTGAGCCATGACCAGCCTTTCAAAGCTCTTCATTGCTCCAGATGTGAGTGCTACGGGTCAGTAGTCATTTACGCAGGTTACCTTAGTGTTCTTGGGCATAGGGACTATGGTGGTCTGCTTGAAACATGTTAGTATTACAGACTCAGTCAGGGACAGGATGAAAATGTCACACTTGCCAGTCGGTCAGCGCATGCTTGGAGTACACATACTGGTAATCCGTCTGGCCCTGCGGCCTTGTGAATGTTGACCTGTTTTAAGGTCTTACTCACATCGGGCACGGAGAGCGTGATCACACAGTCGTCCAGAACAGCTGATACTCATGCATGCTTCAGTGTTACTTGCCTCAAGCGAGCGCAGAAGTAATTTAGCTTGTCTGGTAGGCTTTTGTCACTGGGCAGCTCGCGGCTGTGCTTTCCTTTGTAGTCTGTAATAGTTACTTTAAGACAATCCTTAAAATGTCAAGAACTTTGAAAGTTTCTTCAAGTGCAGTCACAAAAACATCAAGCACTATGATGAAACTGGCTTTCATGAGGACCCACACAGGAGAGGCAGACCCAGAGTTACCTCTGCTGCAGAGGATAAGTTCATTAGAGTTACCGGCCTCAGAAATGTGCAATTAACTTGCAATTAACTGCTCCTCAGATTGCAGCCCAAATAAATGAATCACAAAGTTCAAGTAACAAACACATCTCAACATCAACTGTTAAGAGGAGACTGCGTGAATCAGGCCTTAATCGTCAAATTGCTACAAAGAAAAAGGACACATATAAAAAGAAGTGCCTTGCTTGGGCCAAGAAACATGTGCAATGGACATTAGACCGGTGGAAATCTGTCCTTTGGAGATTTTTAGTTGTTGTTCCAACCGCTGTGTCTTTGTGAGACACAGAGTAGCTGAACGGATGATCTCCGCATGTGTGGTTCCCACCGTGAAGCATGGAGGAGGAGGTGTGATGGTTTTGGGGTGCTTTGCTGGTGACTCTGTTTGTCATTTATTTAGAATTCAAGGAACACTTAACCTGCATGGATACCACAGTATTCTGCAGCAATACACCATCCCATCTGGTTTGCGCTTAATGGGACTATCATTTGTTTTTAACAGTATCATGACCCAACACACCTCCAGGGTGTAAGGGCTATTTGACCAAGAAGGAGAGTGATGGAGTGCTGCGTCAGATGACCTGGCCTTCACAATCACCCAACCTCAACCCAATTGAGATGGTTTGGGATGAGTTTGGACTGTTGGAAAAGCATTCCAGGTGAAGCTGGTTGAAATAATGCCAAGAGTGTGCAAAACTGTCATCAAGGCAAAGGGTGGCTACTTTGAAGAATCTCAAATTGATTTGTTTAACACTTTTTTGGTCACTAAATGATTCCACATGTGTTTTTTCATAGTTTTGTTGTATTCACTATTATTCTACAATGTAGAAAATACTTTTTTTTTTAATTAAGAAAAACCCTTGAATGAGTAGTTGTGTCCAAACTTTTGACTGGTACTGTAGGTACAGTACTTGTATAATGTGTGTGTGAATGCATGTGATTGCATGGTATACATTTTTTATTTAACAGGGATTCATATTGAGATCCAGGTCTCTTTTACAAATGAGCCCTGCAGAATGGAAACAAAATACACACATCCAATACAAAATGCAGAGCCGGTTAGGAAAGACATTGGAAATGCATTTTGTTATGTGTTTTCAATCAATGAGGTCAGATACTTTTGGTAGGGAAGTAATATCAAAGTTGTGATCAAATGTGGTTAGCATTGCTCTAAAACCTGCACAGTGCAGTCTTATCACCTCTGTCACCAGTAAACAAGTTAATCAGGTCAGGGAAACAAGATAACAATCTCTATGTGAACACAGGTCACATACTGTCATATACTCAGGTCGCATACTGTCATATACTCAGGTCACATACTGTCATATACTCAGGTCACATACTGTCATATACTCAGGTCACATACTGTCATATACTCAGGTCACATACTGTCATATACTCAGGTCACATACTGTCATATACTCAGGTCACATACTGTCATATACTCAGGTCACATACTGTCATATACTCAGGTCATACTGTCATATACTCAGGTCACATACTGTCATATACTCAGGTCACATACTGTCATATACTCAGGTCACATACTGTCATATACTCAGGTCACATACTGTCATATACTCAGGTCACATACTGTCATATACTCAGGTCACATACTGTCATATACTCAGGTCACATACTGTCATATACTCAGGTCACATACTGTCATATACTCAGGTCACATACTGTCATATACTCAGGTCACATACTGTCATATACTCAGGTCACATACTGTCATATACTCAGGTCGCATACTGTCATATACTCAGGTCGCATACTGTCATATACTCAGGTCGCATACTGTCATATACTCAGGTCACATACTGTCATATACTCAGGTCACATACTGTCATATACTCAGGTCACATACTGTCATATACTCAGGTCACATACTGTCATATACTCAGGTCACATACTGTCATATACTCAGGTCACATACTGTCATATACTCAGGTCACATACTGTCATATACTCAGGTCACATACTGTCAAATACTCAGGTCACATACTGTCATATACTCAGGTCGCATACTGTCATATACTCAGGTCACATACTGTCATATACTCAGGTCACATACTGTCATATACTCAGGTCACATACTGTCATATACTCAGGACACATACTGTCATATACTCAGGTCACATACTGTCATATACTCAGGTCGCATACTGTCATATACTCAGGTCACATACTGTCATATATTCAGGTCACATACTGTCATATACTCAGGTTACATACCTTACTCTTATCTATTACCGTTGATTTGAGACCTCTGAGGTATTTTTTCTATATGTCAGTAAAATGAAGCAAAGATACTCTATAAGGGGGGATTATATGCTTCACTGTATTGCAGGGGGTTGGTAGGGATGGGGGACGGTGGAAAGAGAAGTGGTTTTCACCTCGTGTGGTCGCAGGCTGACTGTCTAAAATGCAACTGAGTGGGTGCAGCATCCGCTGCTACTGAAGCCATGCTCTAGACTCAATTCCACCACAGAAGCCCTTTAGTTACACGATGACTCTGTATGTCTGTTTGTGATTACATGCCTGCATGCATATATTTTTGTGGATCAATTAAAGTAAAAAATAATGCTCACACAGAATCCTAAGAAAGAAAAAAAATTCAACATGTATTTATTTTAATATTTGCAGGATAGAATATACAAAATACCCAGTATGTGTTACAGCTATAGCCTACTGCTTGCATAGCGTTAGCGTCCAAGAAGAAAAAAACATATATTTTATTTTATTTCTCACTATATATGGAAGTTGATAAGTCCTGTTTATCAGAATATGGAGGACAATGACTACTTTACATTTGTATAAAATGTTAAATAAATATAAAACACCAAAAGGTGAAATACAACAGGTCGAGGGTACTGAAATGAGTTAATTACTTGGTCATTTTATGGAGGGTATACAAAGAGGGAAAAAGATAGTCCAACATTTGACCTTGTCATTCTGCAGTGATTTACATGCAATTTACCTGAATATCAGGTATTCTTAAATTGTTTCAAAAACGTAGAATATATCTACTTGTCAATATTTCGAATTATCTAAATATCTAAATATTTTTCCCTATATCTATATTATGTATTTCCTTACACTATTATGGATATATTATTTTTAATCAGGTCAATATAACAGAATAAAGAGAATAATATATAAGAGAATAAAGAATAAAAATATGCATTGAACACTAGCATACAGAGGTAATGTTCTTGCAGTTCTTTGTTCTTATTCTTGAGGGCAGACTATCAACATAATGTGTTACCTCCTGACCAAATCTGTCTTTAGAACCAATAAATTGTTTTTCTTAATAACAACTCCCAATTTTTAGCTAACAGCAGCACTGTTTTTAAAAGTAGCTCATCTTGAGATAGGCTATTGCCACAACTTGCCACCGTGAGAAGCCTGGCTTCATCTTCATCCTTAGGTGAATCAGTGTGCCACTCAACATTGATTTTTTTACCCCAATTTCGTGGTATCCAATTGGTAGTAGTTACTGTCTTGTCTCATCGCTGCAGCTCCCGTATGGACTCGGAGAGGCGAAGGTCGAGAGCCATGCGTCCTCCAAAACACAACCCAACCAAGCCGCATTGCTTCTTGACACAGCGCATCCAACCCAGAAGCCAGCCGCACCAATGTATCGGAGGAAACACTGTACACCTAGCAACCTGGTCAGCGTGCACTGCACCCGGCCTGTCACAGGAGCCGCTAGAGCGCGATGAGACAAGGATATCCCTACCGGCCAAACCCTCCCTAACCCAGACGACGCTGGGCCACCAGCGCCGCCCCATGTGCCTCCCGGTTGCGGCCGGCTGCGACAGAGCTAGCACAGCTAGCACTGCGAAACAGTGCCTTAGACCACTGCACCACCCGGGAGGCCCTCCACTCAACATTTTATTTAGTAACCTACTGTAAACTATGATATACAGTATATATATATATATTGCCTCCTAATATTGTACAATCTGTGTGTCGCTTCATTGGCCTGGGCTATTGTTTGTTTGAATTCAAGGCCAGATTGATCTCAGTTTGTCAGTGTCAGAGTAGCCAGCCATTTCAGTCAGTTGTGTGGTAATAAAACGATTCAACCAATGTCTTTCATGTAAATGACGTAGAACTGCATGAAATGCCTTTTTTCAAAGGCAGATTCTTTTACGACCCTGCTAAAAAAATCCATGTGTGGAAATCCTAAAAACGCCTCTGCTCAACTGTAGCCTAGTGTATGGCAAACATTATTATGGCTTTATTATAAAGGGGCTTTTTCGTCAACAGTAAATTTTCCGCGCATCGAATTGCATCTTGATGCAAGGATTTGTTTAAAGAAAATGAGGGTGTGCCGGGAAGGGGGAAGGCCCTGCGTAGCAATATTACATGTAAATTGGCCTACAGTATTATTATGCCTTAAACCAATGATAATCAGCCAGCTATATAAAAAAATGTATCTTCATCATCAACCCGTATTATATCATATAGATACCAAACACGTTCTCTGTGGAATGTTGTATCCGAACTTGAGTGACATTTTTCACTTTGACAAAGATGGAGTCATCTTCAAAGAGGTGGAACACCCCTCCCAGGTAGCTGTTTGATGTGGACATCATTTTCCCAAACTTGGGGTGATATCTCCTGGACTTAAGGAGTTCAATGTCCTTCCCAAGGTACCGTGGAGTAGTTCTGCAGACCGAGTGTGTGAACGCAACATCGACCTCACTGAAGAAGATCTTAGAGTAGACGTAGTAGTAGCCTTCCTTCTGGATGACAAGCTTCCCATCTTTGTACTCCATTTCATGGAGGATTGGTTCTGCCTGCATGTTCCATACCATGACTCCATCTCCATGGGGTGCTTGAGGTCCAGCTGGAGAACAAATACAGGACAATATGTGGGAAAAGTTCTGTCGTAAGAGCTCATTTGAATTTATCTTCATGTACTATTTCAAACACCATACTATCTGATGTACTACTACATACTTCTATTTCACCCTCTTCTGTCATGACCAAATATTAATATAAAGGGTTGTATAAATGGCCTGGTGGTAATGGTCTTACCTGTCAGATGTGCAACAGGTTTTGAAGGCAACACAATAGGGTTTGGTCTTGAAGTTGGGGAAACCTCCTTCGGAATGTCTTCTTGGTCTGTTTTGGGAACAAAGTTAATGTTGATGTGATGTGCATTTTAGAAATTGAATGATTCAGAAATGCATTTATCAAATGTGTACAAAATACCAGAGATGAGTGTCACGGCCGTCGAAAGAACTGGACCAAAGCGCAGCGTGGTGAGCGTACATTTTTCCTTTATTTATCTGGGACACTGTAAAGTCCATGGAGAACAAGAGCACCTCCTCATGCCTTTTGCACACAATCTATATAGATTATTTTTTCTTTTTTCTACTGTGTTATTGACTTGTTTATTGTTTACTCCATGTGTAACTTGGTGTTGTTGTCTGTTCACACTGCTATGCTTTATCTTGGCCAGGTCGCAGTTGTAAATGAGAACTTGTTCTCAACTAGCCTACCTGGTTAAATAAAGGTGAAATAAAAAAATAAAAAATAAAAAATAAAAAAAAAATGACGCCAACAAAACAATAAACCATACAAAAAGACCGTGACGCTTAAGGGCTATAGTGCCATAAACAAAGACAACTTCCCACACAGAAAGGAGGGAAAAGGGCTACCTAAGTATGGTTCCCAATCAGAGACAACGATAGATAGCTGTCCCTGATTGAGAACCATACCCGGCCAAAACAAAGAAATACAAAAACATAGAAAATAGAACATAGAATGCCCACCCAAATCACACCCTGACCAAACCCAAATTAGAGACATAAAAAGCTCTAAGGTCAGGGCGTGACAATGAGTCCCTTGTCATTTTGTCACAGTGTTTGAACAAGAGAAGAAGATATAGTCTCAGACATACCTTGATACTCATACCAGCTGACCCTGACTCCACCTGCAGTTGAGAATAGATTTCATCATAGTGAACAGAGAGGTTTGTGGTAATACAGTACAGGCATGTGTGAGAATGTTCATTTGTTCCTATTTAAGTGGTTCTTTGGGCCTTCAGCAATGTGACCTTTACATTTTATTAGATGATACGCATGAAAGATAAACAGAACTGCTTATGGTTTCTGGTAATTAAGCAAAGTAGATCACCCATCCCACCCCAGACCACCCCACCCCCGTCTTCCCGTCAGTACATGTGCATGCAGCGAGACTAGGTTAGCTCTATCCTCTTCCAATAAACCATTGCACCCTTCCCACCAGATTGGGTCAAGGGAAATGATGTCACATGAAGCTCAACATAACCACAAACACCTGACCAACGAACCAATTCTATGGAACACGGAATGCTGGCCCCTGCTCCAGCAAGGTACGTCACGGAACATTCATATTCTCCGAAATGATGCCAATTCTGAATAACTTCTCCATCTTAACTGTTGCCAAATGTAGAAGAATGAATAAAACTGTTTAATGCGTATATCAAGGGAATCCCAACTCAAACTTTGACAGAAACTGCTGACCATGACAGAACTTCACTATGTTGTCATGAGACCTGTTTGTAAGTAAAGCAAAATTGACACAACAAAAAACCTACATTGTGGTGTATAATGCACTGGTAACTCGGAAGTTAATATTTGTTTCTGTTCCCTATAGACTTGGAAAATTATTTCACAATTAGAGTCTAACAAAACAACCAATTGTAGCAAGGTTCCAATATTCCAAGTGACATATCACCACACATTACTCTATTCTGAACCAGGATAATGCCATAATAAAATGGAGGAAAGGAACAAATGCAAAAAGCCAACAGTAAATTACTACATTGTACAAAATACATAGAGATTGGATAACAAAATGTGACTTTTTAAATAATGATTTATTAATTTAATGTAGTATCTTGGGGTTTTAAAGTATTGTCTTAATGTAACTGTGCATTCGGCATAATTTCAGTCTTGTCGACTGCGACTACGAGGTAAATCAAATCAAGTAATTATTTCCCATATGATGATGCAAATGGGTTGTAGATTATTTTTGAGAGAGAAAGAACACATCAACTAATGACACTGAAAATGTATTCACTTTCATTTTGGAATGAAAGAAAGATGTTTCCGGGAATAGTGTACACGTTGTGGGGTTGAGAGCAAGAGATTGGGGAAAATAAAACAGTTAGAGATGAAAGTAGACACACAGTAGACAGAATACATAGTTGTTACTAGATGTGTGAGAGAGAGAGATGTGTGAAGAGAGACTCTCAGGTGTTGAGGGAGACAGAACAGAGATGGAGACGGGTAGACAGCCACCTCATGGTGATAATACTCACAGATCCCTGTTTGGAGTAGAGGTGGTAGATGAAGCAGGCCTCTATGGCCAAGCCACACAAAGCCAGACCAACCAGCAAGAACAGCAGGCTTTGGGCCACACCACCCCGACCAGGAGGTCTCGGTTTGGGGGGCAGCGGTGGGTAGGCTGCATGGCTATCCACCATGAACACGGAGGGGTACGGGACACCACCCTCAGCCATAATCTCTCCGATCAGAGATTATAAGGAACTGAAAAAGGATCCTCCAAGAGGTAGTCAAGTAGTACTTGAGCGAGGTCCACGCACCAGGGGTCCCAGCACACAACGAGAGACACAGAGAGATTTTATTCCCAGAGCAAGACCAAACACTAGTGTGGGTTGTACAGTATGACTCCTCAGGTCGTCTTGTCAGCAGAAAAGACAAGACACACAGTAGTGGAAGAAAACCTCCAGATATGAGAAATGTGGAAATCCTTCACAGAAACGACCATCTCCCCAAAGAGCAGTCACAGAAAGCAAAACTTGTCTTAACCAAAATAAATCTTGACAGAGAGAACGGTTACCTCTGGTGTTAAGTTTCAATCAGTCAGATGGAGTGAGGCAAATGCAAATGAGCATCTTATAGAGTGGCCATGCACTGAGTATGATCACCTCCCCACTACACTACATACACCCTCCCACTCTAGCCTAATACGGCATACATTGAGTTTCGCAATCATTTGTTGCTCTGTTCACACTTCCTCTCACTCACTCTCAGCCACTCTCATGATGAGTATCTACCAGCAGAAACAATAAAATCATGACAAGACCAATATATTCATGATCCTTTACAGTGCAGCTTCTTGTAAAAAACAACAACATATGGTTCATTGTATTGTTATTCTTGTGTTGTTAAGACTATTCATGGTACTTTTTTTACCACATGCTTTGTCAAGATCATGCTTTGCCCTCCCTGACATTGGAAGGTTGGGAGTTCGTTCCCCGGTCAAGTCATACCAAAGACTGGAGAAATGCGTCTCTGCTTGGCACTTGGAGATGGATTGGGGTTTACTATGTCAGGAAGTGGATAAAAGGTACACAGCAGGGGTGTCCATATATAGCTTCAGCATGCTCTCTAAGGTGTGTTCTAAAAGTCATTTTCAATTCTTTAACTTTTCAATTACCCACTAGTGAAAAGAATCTACAACTAAGCGATCAGGCTGGGGCAGTAGAAATCTGATCTTAGATCAGTGGCAAAGAGTAAACCTCATCCAAAACTAACAAGAGCATATTGCAATAACAATGTAAAGCTTTCCCTTGGTCATAGCACCACCCACCACCTCTCTGACCATAATGCACACTTCTAAAAAAAAACATTCTGTATGTCATATAACTAAAACATACAACAAGTTGTCCTTAAAAATGGTATGTACATGGCATATGCTGTATGTGTGTACATATTTGTGTATGTTTACTACTGGGTATGCTGTGTATGCTTATGTGTATGTGTGTTTTTATCTAGACAACTTTTATGTGATGTGTATGTTTTTATTGATTCTATGGAATCCAGGACTCCTTGGAAAACTGTGGAAATTGTTACTGAGTGGACAATTCTGGCTAAAAAGAACTGTATGAAATGAGTGCCCAGTGAGCAAAATGATGTTGGAAAGAAGTTGAAAAGACATAATTACAGAGGTTGAAGTCACGTTCATTTTCAGCTCTAAGTGAAAGTTGAAAACGTATTTTACAGACATTGAAAATACGTATTTTACGGACATTGATAAAAATGTGGTTTGTCCAGACAGGACGAAATCTGAACCAAACATAGGCCCGTCCAGAGCTGACCAAATCTTAAGAAATCATAGATATCCATGTTTGGGCCAAATCAAGGGTGGTCCAGAGGGGACCAAATCTGAACCAGGGCCAAATCAAGGTCTGTCTGAAATTAACTTCTGTTGATGTTGAAATCAATACCAAGATGGACTGACCAAATTTCACCAAGTTTTCAACATCTATGGACATCCTACGTCAGTCAGTGCTTACTGCATGTGTGCATCTCTCTGTGTGTGTGAGTGTGAGTGTGTGTGTGTGTGTGTGTGTGTGTGTGTGTGTGTGTGTGTGTGTGTGTGTGTGTGTGTGTGTGTGTGTGTGTGTGTGTACGCGTTTAACTATACTTGTGGGGACCAGAATAGAATAGTAAACAAACAAACATTTGCCCAACTGGGGTCATTTTGTTAGTCCCCACAAGGTCAAATACTATTTCTAAGGGGTTTAGTTGGGGTTGATGTTAGAATTAGGTGAGGATAGGATAGGATAAAGTAATCCTTCTCCCCCCCCCCCCTTAAAAGACCTAGATGCACTATTGTAAAGTGGCTGTTCCACTGGATGTCATAAGGTGAAAGCACCAATTTGTAAGTCGCTCTGGATAAGAGCGTCTGCTAAATGACTTAAATGTAACGAGGAGATACAGTTAGGGTTAGGAGCTAGGTTTAGGTTTAGGGTTAGGATTAAGGTTAGGTTTTGGGGTTAAGGTTAGGGTTAAAATTAGGATTAAGGTTAGGTTAGGGCAGGGGTTCCCCAACTTTTTTTATAAAAAAAAACTTGTGACCCCACCAAGTAAAAAAAAAGGGTGATATAATGCCAATGTTTACTTAAAAAAAAAATCTCTCTAGGGTACGTGGACGGTAGCATCCCACCTGGCCAAAATCCGTGAAATTGCAGCGCGAAATTCAAAATACTCAATTCAAATATTTAACATTTTTTAAAATATGTGTTATACATCAAAATAAAGCTTAACTTCTTGTTAATCCAGCCGCTGTGTCAGATTTCAAAAAGGCTTTATGGCGAAAGCAAACCATGTGATTAGCTGAGGACAGTGCCCCACATAGAAAACCATGAAAAATATATTTCAACCAGGCAGGTGCGCCATAAAAGTCAGAAATAGCGACATAATTAATGCATTAACTTTGAAGATCTTCTTCTGTTGGCACTCCAAAATGTCCCAGAAACATCACAAATGGTCCTTTTGTTCGATAATGTCCTTCTTTATATCCCAAAAATGTCAATTTATTTGGCACGTTTGATTCAGAAATACACCGGTTTCAACTCGCCCAACATGCCTACAAAGTATCTAATAAGTTACCTGTAAACTTGGTCCAAACATTTCAAACAAAGTTCCTAATCCAACCTCAGGTACCATAAAACGTAAATAATCTATAAAATTTAAGACGGAATAAACTGTTTCTAATACCGGATAAAACAAACGTGGAGCGTACTCCTGTTCATGCGCACCAAAACAATAGAGTCCACCTGGAGCGACACTTACAATGAATAGGACTACTTCTTCATTTCTCAAAAGAAAAACATTGAACAATTCTAAAGACTGTTGACATCTAGTGGAAGCCATAGGAACTACAACCAGGTTCCTAATAATAAGGGTATCCCATAGAAACCCATTGGAAAATCCTTTTTTCCCCCCCTGGATGGTTTGTCCTCAGGGTTTCGCCTGCCAAATCAGTTCTGTTATACTCACCGACATTATTTTAACAGTTTTAGAAACTTTAGAGTGTTTTCTTTCCAAATCTACCAATTGTATGCATATCCTTACTTTGGGCAGGCTTTTCATCCGGATGTCAAAATACTGCCCCCTACCCCAGAGAGGTTTTAAATGGGGCTATGACAGTCTATTACAAATCAGTCTGACAGTACTTTTGAAAGTATTTCAACCTGAAGAAAGTATGGTTTGAAGTAACTGAAATGCATCAAAGGTATTGGGAAGTTCAGAAGATCATCAGGCAATGATATGTATACAAGTCTAACTTCATTTGTATGATCTTCTGTGCAGTCTGATGTAGTGTCTGGTCTTGTCCACTCTGTTCTGAGTGGCTTCTGGGCATTGTAGAGGGACACATACGTGTTCCTGAGAGTCATGTCTTTCAGTGATGGGGTCATAATATTTTGTAGTTTAAACCATTCAAAAGATAAACCATTCATCTCTGTTTACTACAAGCATAAACTAGCGGCTACCGGAGGTTACTGACATAACCCCAGTGGTGGAAAAAGTACCAAATTGTCATACTTGAGTAAAAGTAAAAAATACCTTAATAGATAATGACTCAAGTAAAAGTGAAAGTTTCCCAGTAAAATACTACTTCAGTATCAAAAGTAAGAGTATAAATAATTTTAAAATCCTTATATTAAGCAGTGGTGGAAAAAGTACCCAGTAGTCATACTTTAGTAAAGGTAAAGATACCTTAATAGAAAGTTACTCAAGTGAGTCACCCAGTAAAATACTACTTGAGTAAAAGTTTTAAAGTATTTGGTTTTAAATATACTTAAGTATCAAAGGCTCATTGCCATACGGTCATTGCTAAAATATACTTAATTATCAAAAGTAAAAGTATAAATGATTTCAAATTCCTTATATTAAGCAAACCAGACGGCATCATTTTCTTTTTTTTTTTTTTTAATTTACGGATAGCCAGGGGCACGTTCCAACACTCAGACATAATTTACAAACGAAGCATGTGTTTAGTGAGTCCTCCAGGTCAGAGGCAGTTGAGATACCCAGGCATGTTTACTTGATAAGAGTGTAAATTAGACCACTTTTGGGTGTCAGGGAAAATGTATGGAGTAAAACGTACATTATTTTCTTTCGGAATGTAGTGAAGTAAATGTAAAAGTTGTCAAAAATATAAATAGTAAAGTAAAGTACAGATACAAAAAACGACGTAATTAGTCCTTTAAAGTATTTTTACTGAAGTACTTCACACCACTGCAATACATTGGTATTGCACACCCTTCCAGTCAATCACACGCGCTACATTGTAGAAGTTATTGTAAAAGAAGGGCTACAGTGTGAGATTTCTTTCTTCCAGCGGTCTAGTCTAACATCGATATAATAGGTTGGATGAGATGCCATAAAATCGACTCACTTTCAGTTGCGCGCACAAGTGGTCAGAACTGATCTGAAGCTAGTTGTTCGGTGAAGTAGGCGACTTGATTTCTGCTATGACTAACTTTGATCACAAGCAATAAATAGCCTACAGCTCGTGGTCGCTGACAGTCTATGGAATATGTACGTGTACAATGCGGTATGAGTGAAGCGAAGTAGGCTACTAGACTACAAGAACAAGCATTCATAGCTGCCGATGAGTCAACAGTGATTGTAACTTTTACTGAAGTCCAAAGTCGCTTCTAGGCTACAAATGGGTTCCATGTTTGATCTGAGCGTTGCTGTAAGACTCTATTTGCTGTCTTGTTTCGTTGTATCTGTGGACTTCACTTTAGGCTTGGGACAAAGCCAAGATACTGAATTCACGTTTCAACTCCCTGCCGGTAGAACAGAATGTTTCTACCAAACAGCTACGAAGAACGGAAGCCTGGAAGTAGAATACCAGGTAGCAGGCTTGGACAATTTAGTTTTCTGTGGTATTGAAAACAGAGCTGACATTTTCTGTGTCATTCTCTCTCTCTCTCTGTCTGTCTGTATGTGTGTGGTGCAATTTAGTGCCTCTATTATAACTATGTTATAAGGTGCATTAGTCGGTCAGTTACTGGATGCTTTATTGTTACAGCCAAAGGACTTTGCTCAGATGCAAATAATAAGATAAGGCATCTTCCTTCCATACAGGTGGAGTCTATAAGACAAAGCCAGCTTGACAAGCTGCTGGCATCAGCATGAAGGGTCAAGGCAGGGGAAGTGTTTACAAAGGGATCCACTGTGTCAGCATAAGGCCAGATACTCTAACTAACCTCTGAGCTATAGTAGCTGTAGTAGGCCTGTGGCTTCTTCTTCTCCTCTAGACATGTAAAGAGAAGAAGAGCGCTTACCACCAGGGATCCACTGTGTCAGCATAAGGCCAGATACTCTAACTAACCTCTGAGCTATAGTATCTGTAGTAGGCCTGTGGCTTCTTCTTCTCCTCTAGACATGTAAA
Organism: Oncorhynchus nerka; assembly: GCF_034236695.1. Lineage (NCBI taxonomy): Eukaryota > Metazoa > Chordata > Actinopteri > Salmoniformes > Salmonidae > Oncorhynchus > Oncorhynchus nerka. The sequence goes on along the minus strand of NW_027040317.1, from coordinate 157,768 downwards.
GAGAAGAAGAGCGCTTACCACCAGGGATCCACTGTGTCAGCATAAGGCCAGATACTCTAACTAACCTCTGAGCTATAGTAGCTGTAGTAGGCTTGTGGCTTCTTCTTCTCCTCTAGACATGTAAAGAGAAGAAGAGCGCTTACCACCAGGGATCCACTGTGTCAGCATAAGGCCAGATACTCTAACTAACCTCTGAGCTATAGTATCTGTAGTAGGCCTGTGGCTTCTTCTTCTCCTCTAGACATGTAAAGAGAAGAAGAGCGCTTACCACCAAGGATCCACTGTGTCAGCATAAGGCCAGATACTCTAACTAACCTCTGAGCTATAGTAGCTGTAGTAGGCCTGTGGCTTCTTCTTCTCCTCTAGACATGTAAAGAGAAGAAGAGCGCTTACCACCAGGGATCCACTGTGTCAGCATAAGGCCAGATACTCTAACTAACCTCTGAGCTATAGTATCTGTAGTAGGCCTGTGGCTTCTTCTTCTCCTCTAGACATGTAAAGAGAAGAAGAGCGCTTACCACCAAGGATCCACTGTGTCAGCATAAGGCCAGATACTCTAACTAACCTCTGAGCTATAGTAGCTGTAGTAGGCTTGTGGCTTCTTCTTCTCCTCTAGACATGTAAAGAGAAGGAGAGCGCTTACCACCAAGTGTAGGCCTACTTGCTGTGTTAGTAGTCATGCGCTTTGCTGCAAAATGCATATTAAATATGAAGCTGCGCCATCCCTGGCCCGACCTTGTTACAATTTATATATAGCATTTTAGTCATTTAGAAGACACGGTTGCAGAGTTAGTCAGTTGACTAGTATAAAAGTGTAAACCACTACTAGTTAGGCTCTTCATAGATTAAAGTTGAAGTGATGCTCATCATGCTACGGTATCAATGCCTACTCTACATACTGGAAACCCTGTTCCCAATCCTCACACTGTACCAAGGCCCTCTGGCAGACACATGACTGTGATAGGATGTCATGTTCCTCACCACCCAACCCACCAAGCCGTGACACATTTCTGTGGACTGTGTGTGTGTGTGTGTGTGTGTGTGTGTGTGTGTGTGTGTGTGTGTGTGTGTGTGTGTGTGTGTGTGTGTGTGTGTGTGTGTGTGTGTGTGTGTGTGGAGCCTGGCAGGCTTACTGTGGTATTCACACAGCAACAGCTGAGACGCACAGGGCTGAGAGAGATGACAGCTTGAGAGAGCAAGCTGAAGGACTGTGGGGATTGGGACGTTTTATACAGCAGTCTGTGGTGTGTGTCTGTCTGCCTGGTTGTCTCTGTCTGTCTGTCTGTCCGTCTGTTACCCTCTCTCAACCAAGTCAATGACACCACACTGGCAATGGTAGTGACTCATGCCTAAGGCCTAGTTTATATGGCCTAACATGCTGTGTTTCCTTCCTTATGTTTCTGCTGCCTGAGAGGGGTGTTACTTTGACATGAACAGACAGGTGCTGGGGAGTGGGTGTTACTTTGACATGAACAGACAGGTGCTGGGGAGTGGGTGTTACTTTGACATAAACAGACAGGTGCTGGGGAGTGGGTGTTACTTTGACATGAACAGACAGGTGCTGGGGAGTGGGTGTTACTTTGACATGAACAGACAGGTGCTGGGGAGTGGGTGTTACTTGACATGACATGAACAGACAGGTGCTGGGGAGTGGGTGTTACTTTGACATGAACAGACAGGTGCTGGGGAGTGGGTGTTACTTTGACAGGTGCATGAACAGACAGGTGCTGGGGAGTGGGTGTTACTTTGACATAAACAGACAGGTGCTGGGGAGTGGGTGTTACTTTGACATGAACAGACAGGTGCTGGGGAGTGGTGTTACTTTGACATGAACAGACAGGTGCTGGGGAGTGGGTGTTACTTTGACATGAACAGACAGGTGCTGGGGAGTGGGTGTTACTTTGACATGAACAGACAGGTGCTGGGGAGTGGGTGTTACTTTGACATAAACAGTGCAGGTGCTGGGGAGTGGGTGTTACTTTGACATGAACAGACAGGTGCTGGGGAGTGGGTGTTACTTTGACATGAACAGACAGGTGCTGGGGAGTGGGTGTTACTTTGACATGAACAGACAGGTGCTGTTACTTGGGAGTGGGTGTTACTTTGACATGAACAGACAGGTGCTGGGGAGTGGGTGTTACTTTGACATGAACAGACAGGTGCTGGGGAGTGGGTGTTACTTTGACATGAACAGACAGGTGCTGGGGAGTGGGTGTTACTTTGACATGAACAGACAGGTGCTGGGGAGTGGGTGTTACTTTGACATGAACAGACAGGTGCTGGGGAGTGGGTGTTACTTTGACATAAACAGACAGGTGCTGGGGAGTGGGTGTTACTTTGACATGAACAGACAGGTGCTGGGGAGTGGTGTTACTTTGACATGAACAGACAGGTGCTGGGGAGTGGTGTTACTTTGACATGAACAGACAGGTGCTGGGGAGTGGGTGTTACTTTGACATGAACAGACAGGTGCTGGGGAGTGGGTGTTACTTTGACATGAACAGACAGGTGCTGGGGAGTGGGTGTTACTTTGACATGAACAGACAGGTGCTGGGGAGTGGGTGTTACTTTGACATGAACAGACAGGTGCTGGGGAGTGGGTGTTACTTTGACATGAACAGACAGGTGCTGGGGAGTGGTGTTACTTTGACATGAACAGACAGGTGCTGGGGAGTGGGTGTTACTTTGACATGAACAGACAGGTGCTGGGGAGTGGGTGTTACTTTGACATGAACAGACAGGTGCTGGGGAGTGGGTGTTACTTTGACATGAACAGACAGGTGCTGGGGAGTGGGTGTTACTTTGACATGAACAGACAGGTGCTGGGGAGTGGGTGTTACTTTGACATGAACAGACAGGTGCTGGGGAGTGGGTGTTACTTTGACATGAACAGACAGGTGCTGGGGAGTGGGTGTTACTTTGACATAAACAGACAGGTGCTGGGGAGTGGGTGTTACTTTGACATGAACAGAAGGTGCACTTTGACATGAACAGACAGGTGCTGGGGAGTGGGTGTTACTTTGACATGAACAGACAGGTGCTGGGGAGTGGGTGTTACTTTGACATAAACAGACAGGTGCTGGGGAGTGGGGTGTTACTTTGACATGAACAGACAGGTGCTGGGGAGTGGGTGTTACTTTGACATGAACAGACAGGTGCTGGGGAGTGGGTGTTACTTTGACATGAACAGACAGGTGCTGGGGAGTGGGTGTTACTTTGACATGAACAGACAGGTGCTGGGGAGTGGGTGTTACTTTGACATGAACAGACAGGTGCTGGGGAGTGGGTGTTACTTTGACATAAACAGACAGGTGCTGGGGAGTGGGTGTTACTTTGACATGAACAGACAGGTGCTGGGAGTGGGTGTTACTTTGACATGAACAGACAGGTGCTGGGGAGTGGGTGTTACTTTGACATAAACAGACAGGTGCTGGGGAGTGGGTGTTACTTTGACATAAACAGACAGGTGCTGGGGAGTGGGTGTTACTTTGACATAAACAGACAGGTGCTGGGGAGTGGGTGTTACTTTGACATGAACAGACAGGTGCTGGGGAGTGGGTGTTACTTTAACATGAACAGACAGGTGCTGGGGAGTGGGTGTTACTTTGACATGAACAGACAGGTGCTGGGGAGTGAACAGACAGGTGCTGGGGAGTGGGTGTTACTTTGACATGAACAGACAGGTGCTGGGGAGTGGGTGTTACTTTGACATGAACAGACAGGTGCTGGGGAGTGGGTGTTACTTTGACATAAACAGACAGGTGCTGGGAGTGGGTGTTACTTTGACATGAACAGACAGGTGCTGGGGAGTGGGTGTTACTTTGACATGAACAGACAGGTGCTGGGGAGTGGGTGTTACTTTAACATAAACAGACAGGTGCTGGGGAGTGGGTGTTACTTTGACATGAACAGACAGGTGCTGGGGAGTGGGTGTTACTTTGACATGAACAGACAGGTGCTGGGGAGTGGGTGTTACTTTTGACATGAACAGACAGGTGCTGGGGAGTGGGTGTTACTTTGACATAAACAGACAGGTGCTGGACAGGTGCAGGAGTGGGTGTTACTTTGACATGAACAGACAGGTGCTGGGGAGTGTTACTTTGACATGAACAGACAGGTGCTGGGGAGTGGGTGTTACTTTGACATGAACAGACAGGTGCTGGGGAGTGGGTGTTAGGTGCTGGGGAGTGGGTGTTACTTTGACATAAACAGACAGGTGCTGGGAGTGGGTGTTACTTTGACATGAACAGACAGGTGCTGGGGAGTGGGTGTTACTTTGACATAAACAGACAGGTGCTGGGGAGTGGGTGTTACTTTGACATGAACAGACAGGTGCTGGGGAGTGGGTGTTACTTTGACATAAACAGACAGGTGCTGGGGAGTGGGTGTTACTTTGACATAAACAGACAGGTGCTGGGAGTGGGTGTTACTTTGACATGAACAGACAGGTGCTGGGGAGTGGGTGTTACTTTGACATGAACAGACAGGTGCTGGGGAGTGGGTGTTACTTTGACATGAACAGACAGGTGCTGGGGAGTGGGTGTTACTTTGACATGAACAGACAGGTGCTGGGGAGTGGGTGTTACTTTGACATAAACAGACAGGTGCTGGGGAGTGGGTGTTACTTTGACATAAACAGACAGGTGCTGGGGAGTGGGTGTTACTTTGACATGAACAGACAGGTGCTGGGAGTGGGTGTTACTTTGACATGAACAGACAGGTGCTGGGGAGTGGGTGTTACTTTGACATAAACAGACAGGTGCTGGGGAGTGGGTGTTACTTTGACATAAACAGACAGGTGCTGGGGAGTGGTGTTACTTTGACATGAACAGACAGGTGCTGGGGAGTGGGTGTTACTTTGACATGAACAGACAGGTGCTGGGGAGTGGGTGTTACTTTGACATAAACAGACAGGTGCTGGGGAGTGGGTGTTACTTTGACATAAACAGACAGGTGCTGGGGAGTGGGTGTTACTTTTGACATGAACAGACAGGTGCTGGGGAGTGGGTGTTACTTTGACATGAACAGACAGGTGCTGGGGAGTGGGTGTTACTTTGACATAAACAGACAGGTGCTGGGGAGTGGGTGTTACTTTGACATGAACAGACAGGTGCTGGGGAGTGGGTGTTACTTTGACATGAACAGACAGGTGCTGGGAGTGGGTGTTACTTTGACATGAACAGACAGGTGCTGGGGAGTGGGTGTTACTTTGACATGAACAGACAGGTGCTGGGAGTGGGTATACTGGCTAGTCTCTCCTTGCTGTTGGGATTGTAGCTTTAGCTGAAGTTACTGTCGGTTGGTCTTGACCTGGTGGATCTATTTTAACTCATATCTACTGTGTTGTAGAGTTTGAATATGGCAATCTGAGACTGCTAATGACCGGATGAACCATGAGCTGTGCAAATACTTGGAACAAATACTATATCCATTGTTGTAGTGGAAGGTATATGCAGGTATACACAGTATACCCACTTATTTTTCATTTGGCATTGCGTATACTCACTTCTTAATCCCCACAATGCATATCAAAGTAGTGTAGTGGAGGTATACACCATATCAGTTAATAAGGCCGATTGAACAAATCAGAATTTATATCTTAAAATGTTGATAAACTATTATGAGGTAGACCTATGCACAAATGTTCCAAAATGACATTTGAATGAAAACACTGTTCTAAAAAGCGATTTCATGGACAGAGATGGAAACATCTGTTAGAAATGTAGAAAGAAGGGAGATCTAAAGATGCAACAACTGTCATGGGTTGCTAATATGACTAGGACAATGCCTTTGGCTGCTAGACAATGACAGAAGATGTATAGAAAACCAATAGAGCAGGAGAACGCATATGAGGAAGTCTTTCTGAAGGAATTGCCTCTACGTTTCGATGGTGGGATTTTGGCTTTAGGCTACTTTCAAGCAAAGTAAGACATGACTCATATGAAGTAAAACATCCAGGTTTCAAACAATTAAGGATCAGGAAAAATGTAACAATGCATAGAGTCTTTCCCAAAATCCTTATTAATGAAATGTTAACTAGCTACAAAGTAGTCTATGCTTACCTGGCCGAATGATATCATGATTACCTGCATCAATTCAGTGGTCATTTGTTTTGCAAACTCAATATCATGTGCTACAGAAACACAGCTAACCAAACAACAGTGCTGGGTGCTTGTGCACTTGAATTGAAAGGTAACTACACTCAAAAACGGTTTTTTATTTATTTATCCCAGACCAGTTTTTCTGTTAAGTGTGACTTTGAAAAGCCTATTTTTTTTTTAAACCTGACTGAATTTCTGACTCAGTTGACAGCCTAATTTATCTGTTTCAATAGTAAGCCTGTTAACTTATTTGCACGGTACAGCTTGGTTCAGCCTGACTGTGAAAGACTATTATGGGATTTATCATTTTAGGCCATTCAGAGTGTATGTCACTGTTTGTCATTCCATTTTTTACACAGGGCACTTTTCCGTTGTCATTTTGGAAATGGGCAAAATTAATGTAAAATCACTTCTCCGGGCACCACTACAACACTGACTATACCACCACCACAGTGTTCATGTGTCTACAGTATGTATGGAAGTGAAGACGTGTGTGTGTGTAGGCATGGTGGATTTCAGTCTGTCCATAGTGTCTGTCTATAACACTGGATATTCTCATAGGAACACTTTGAGTTAGATTATAATATCATTTCATCCATTTCCTCCTGTTCCAGGTGATTGCAGGTGCAGGCCTGGATGTGGGCTTCACCCTGATCTCCCCCAGCGGATACAAGCTGGCCTCTGAGTTCAGGACATCTGACGGCATCCACACGTGAGTGGGCAAAACCTACTAACACAACCCTGACCTCCTGTAACTTCTCTGGAATGGTATGAAGGTCTCACCATGCTCGATGGTGTGTGGTTCAAAGTTTTTGTAAGGTGATGCAAAAGACACCTTTCCATCCTCTGGCTTACAGACAGTAAAGTTCTACACTATTCTATATGACAGTCTGAATACTGTCTGACTTGCTCTGACCCTCTCTGACATCATGTTGTTCTTCTTCATTGGTCCGTCTCCCAGGGTGGAGCCTACAGAGGATGGAGACTACCGGCTGTGTTTTGACAACAGCTTCAGTAAGCTTTCTGAGAAGATGGTGTTCTTCGAGGTGATCGTGGAGGGCCAGCCTGGGGACACCTGGGGCGATGAAGAGTGGGCTGACATGGCCGAGCCAGAGAGCATGGTGGAGTACAAACTGGAAGACATCAGGGTGAGAAGGACAGGAGGAACACCCAAACGCTCAGCCACTGGGACTGGTGTCTTTATTTTGTCTTTTCATCCTGCTCGTCTCTCCTGTTTCATGTTTTTCCTCTCTTTCCTGCTGTCAATGTTCTATACATTCCTGTGTTCTCTCTTATCCTCTCCCACCTTACCCACTGTCTCTCTCCCTGCCTCTCCCTGTAGGAGACCATGGACTCAGTGCACAGGCACCTGGAGCGGAGCCGGCAGCTTCAGACCATGCTGAGGGCCTTCGAGGCCCGGGACCGCTATCTACTGGAGGACAATCTGTGGAGGGTCTCGTTCTGGTCCTCCATGAGCCTCCTGGTCATCCTGACTGTGGCCGTCACACAGGTCTACACCCTCCGACGCCTCTTCGACGACAAGAGGGTCTGCAAACCCTAGTGTCCAGTAGTATCTTCCACCACCCCCACACCCTTCCCAGTGGTATCTTCCACCACCCCCACACCCTTCCCAGTGGTATCTTCCACCACCCCCACACCCTTCCCAGTGGTATCTTCCTCCACCCCCACACTCTTCCCAGTGGTCTCTTCCACCACCCCCACGCTCTTCCCAGTGTTATCGTCCACCACCCCACACCCTTCCCAGTGGTATGTTCCACCACCCCCACATCATGCCCAGTGATATCTTCCAGCAGACCCACACCCGGCCCAATGGTATCTTCCACCACCCCCATACCCTTCCCAGTGGTATCTTCCACAAAGATGCCATAGAAGGGTGTTGGGACTAACAGGACCCTACTGTAAAGTAATGGTTTCAGAGATTGAAGAAGAGAGACTATTGACAACAGTGATGTTTGGTAAATGAGGGACTGTTAGTAAGGATTTAGTGATGTTTGTGTGTGATGAGCTTGATTCAGCTTTTGAGTGGCAGAAAAGTGCATGTTTGTATGTGAGTCATAAACACTGTGTAATGATGTCTTGACAATTTAGTGTCAATCTATCAAACAAGAAACCAATGCAATAGCAGATCATGTGGTAGTATGTTTTTAACATGGGATCTTAAGAGTGACATTACAAATATAATTTATTTAATGACATGGTTATAACACAACTACAGAAAAATAAACACACACACAAAAAAACATTCTACTCTGAAATAAATTAATTCTGGAGAAAGAGTAGCCTCGCAAAGCCACTGATCCCAAGCTTACATTAAAAGCTGCAGTGGTTATCAGTCAGTTAATTATGAGGCAAGAGAAATAAGTCTTACATGCAACAATGGCTGTCCTCATGGGATGGTTTTATTGAATTACAGATATTACATTTTTATTGAAAGGTATAGTGTTTGACAGAGATCTGGTGAGACGAAGCCAAAGAGTTGAGACATTCCAAAAATGATTCCTGCCAGGAGAATGTTGCAAAGTCAACCACAAGCATAGTTGTTATATACACCTCCAACACCACAAAACCAGATCCAATCATTCATTTGAAAAAAGATTGTATTTATAAAACCATAAAATCTCACTGATCCATTCCTTTCAATTACAGGTACAATAGTGCAAATTTGAGTGTCAAAAGTGTGCAGCAAAAGAAAATAAGGCAATCTTATTGGCTACCATAAAACAGCACTGGATTAAAGGCATATCGCAAAGTTCTGCAGTTGACATCAGTTGGATCTATTATTGACACTGTACTACATTATAATCACATTACTGGTATATGCCCTTCTTTATTTATACTGTAGTAAGGGTAATTGTATAAACTGTATAATGATAACATACAGCATAAGCCATATAGAAGAGGTTTTTATTCAAAGTGATTTACAGTCATTCGTGCATACATTTCACGTATGAGTGGCCCCAGCAGGATTCGAACCTACGACCCTTGGTGTTGCAAGCACAATGCTCTACCGTCTGACCCTTGCGCAAGGCATCCACTGGAACATACATGGTTTGACGCTCTCTTCTGAACATGGCATGACCCTCGCTGTTAAAAGCTTTGTATACTTCTGTGCTCACTCAGCAGTGGAGTACCCAGCACTACCTGATTAATTGGACTGTTCCTAACATCCTTCACCTCATCCCTTCAAATAGTCACCTTACCGTTTGGTTTTTGGGGCCCTCCCAATACACTAACATATAATATTAAGGGCTGTCATCATCCCTCATCCCTAACTGACACATCAACTGTAGCATCGAACACAATGCAGTATGAGTGAGATCTCAAATAATCTACAGTTCCACCTACACACAATGTATTTACAATCATCTAAATAAACCAAACTGCACTGTACATAAAACCAAGAGGAGAGGTTATGCCCCAGGAGATACCTAACACAAACAATCACTGGATTTCATTACGCATTTGGCACATGAGCAGTCAAACAATTTTATCAGTACAAATATAATTTCATTTTCTCAATGTTTGTTTAGTATGGAAATAGGGAACAGAAGTTGAACCCGTACTGAGAGTGGTGTCAGAATTCAGCCAGGCTACAGCTCGCTAAAATCACTGGAGGGGATGGAGATTTCAGAATACATCCCCCACACTTCTAGAACAGTCTGGGTAGGTGCTAGCTATTAAAGGCCCAATGCAGCTGTTTTTATCTCAAAATCAAATCATTTCTGGGTAACAATTAAGTACCTTACTGTGAGTGTTTTCAGTTGAAAAAATGTAAATAAAACAAAAGCAGCTTCTTAGCAAAGAGCAATTTGTCAACCAAGAATGTTGCTAGGACTGTCTGGGAGTGGTCTGAGCGGGGAGGGGAAACTGGGAGTGGTTTGAGCGGGGAGGGGGAAACTGGGAGTGGTCTGAGCAGGGAGGGGAAACTGGGAGTGGTCTGAGCGGGAGGGGGAAACTGGGAGTGGTCTGAGCGGCGAGGGGGAAACTGGGAGTGGTCTGAGCGGGGAGGGGGAAACTGGGAGTGGTCTGAGCGGGAGGGAAACTGGGAGTGGTCTGAGCAGGGAGGGGGAAACTGGGAGTGGTCTGAGCAGGGAGGGGAAATTGGGAGTGGTCTGAGGCGGGGAGGGGAAACTGGGAGTGGTCTGAGCGGGAAACTGGGAGTGGTCTGAGCGGGAGGGGAAACTGGGAGTGGTCTGAGCGGGGAGGGGGAAACTGGGAGTGGTCTGAGCGGGGGGGGGAAACTGGGAGTGGTCTGAGGCGGCGAGGGGAAACTGGGAGTGGTCTGAGCGGGAGGGGGAAACTGGGAGTGGTCTGAGCGGGGAGGGGAAACTGGGAGTGGTCTGAGCAGGGAGGGGGAAACTGGGAGTGGTCTGAGCAGGGAGGGGAAATTGGGAGTGGTCTGAGCGGGAAACTGGGAGTGGTCTGAGCGGGAAACTGGGAGTGGTTGGTCTGAGCGGGGAGGAAACTGGGAGTGGTCTGAGCGGGGAGGGAAACTGGGAGTGGTCTGAGCGGGTAGGGGGAAACTGGGAGTGGTCTGAGCGGGAGGGGGAAACTGGGAGTGGTCTGAGCGGGGAGGGGGAAACTGGGAGTGGTCTGAGCGGGGAGGGGAAAATGATAACTAGCTGTTATTGGCAGAAAGGTTTGGAAGTCTCTTTCTTACTGGTGGATGAACTAATATACAGCCTGTTGATGACAACAGGCAGGATAAAACTCCATCACACCAAAACAGGCCGATATTTCAGGTGTTTTTTCAAACCGCCCTTACACTTAAAAGTGCATTATTATAATTGTCACAGTATTATTTCAACTTCATAGTGTGGAACAATATATAAAGCATATAAATATCACACTTCTGACTGCACTGGGCCTTTAACAGTTTTAATGAGATGGTGAGTGAGAGTAAAGTTGTCTTCTTTACCACGTGACAGTTCTCTCTGTATTTTGTTACAGCTTATGCAATGAGATCTCATTTCACTTTAGGATTTTTTTTTTTTAAAGGAGGCGTATTTCCCTGAATTGCCGTCAGTTATTGTAAAACGACTACATTTGACAGTTGCCATTGGAAAAACTCTTGTATTTAATGTTATAAACTAAGTTATGGCTTTTAGAGTTTAATCAGCTCCGAAACCTATTCTTTGGAGAATATTTAAGGTTAAGGTGTTCAAGGTTTATGATTCTTCGCAGGTCTGGTTCTCTTGCTGGTTTGTGGACAGTGCATCTCCAATCCTATCCTGCTTTGGGGCAAGGTCACCACTGGTTACGACGAGCAGGAGCAGGCCGCCTGTTCAGGGACAATCATAACGACAGACCAACATTAATAACTCTCTCCCTTTCAAGTATTTCTGATGCGTAATACAGTTTGGTGATTGTAAGGGGTCTAACAGACCTTTTTTGTAAGGGAAGACTTAGGAACATTTATTTCCTGAAATTGTGTTTGTGTCCATCACATTTGTTTTTAAATCTCCCTGCTTTCTTTAGCTGATGATTCCTATTCCCATAGCTGCCTGTTTTCTACAGGCAATGTGATCTATTATGTGCAGCAAGAGACACATCAAGTTGATTAGACCATAAACTTGAACATTTAATTGAAAAACAGTATACTTGTACACTAAAGACCTTCTACAACCCACCACCACTAGTATTACTAACACTACAGCAGAGTATTGAGTTGTATAGTAGAGTATGTGCACCTTGTAATCAGAGAAACATCAGGAAGGAAGAAAAAAGAAGAATGAATAAGTTATTATTCCAGGAATTCTTGTCCTTCACAACTTTCATTCCACTTTTAACTCAAGTCAAAAGGCAAGCAGCCTGTTGGCACAGAAACACCATAGCAACATCCACAGTGAAGGAGGGAGAAGAAGAGAGGAAGGCATACCAGGAGAGAGAACCATGAGGACAACCAATGAGAGAGGAGAGAGAGGGGGGACCACACAAGACACAAGGAGACACCAACCACCAGTCTCTTTATTGTACACAACACCTCTTTATTTAGCGCTCATGTTCTAAATGGGTTCATTTGTTTATTCAAATCCAGGAAATTACTAGAGGCACTTGACAAGGCTTTGCAAAAACTAAAGAAAGATTGATGCAGGTCAGTTCCCCCCACCCACAAGATGAAAGATACAGAGCATGGAGAGTGTGGGGGGGGCATCCATTATGGAGAAAAGGTCATCACCAACATCTTACACTTTACAGATCAGGAGATGGGGTGTAGGGGGACAGGCTACAGTGACCGGTACCGTCAGGTGACAGGGACACGTTGCATAAGAAGGGGAGGTTTTCGATTCCATAAAGCATAAATGTAAGGCCAAATCTCTTCCGAGTAGGGTTCAATACTTGGTCAAGAGATTGAAACCTTTTGGAGCATGGATAGACTCCATTTCCCAGAGGCTTTAGTTGGAGTTACATTACATTACATTTAAGTCATGTAGCAGACGCTCTTATCCAGAGCGACTTACAAATTGGTGCATTCACCTTATGACATCCAGTGGAACAGTAGTGCATCTAAATCTTTTAAGGGGGGGGGGGGGGTTAGCTGAGATCAGAGTGAGATCAGAGTGAGACACCCACTAGCAGCACGGTCACTGTAGACAGACCTGATGGGAAATGTATGGGAAGAAAAGCACATTCTGCCCAGAAAATATGGTTTTAGACAGTTCCTACCAAATTCACCCTCTACCTGTACCACAATCTGTAAGGGGTACAAGGTATTGGACTGAGCTCTATATAGTTTGGACAGGTTCTCCAGGCAGGATGTGTATGTACACCAGAAAAAGCAACAAGAGTTGAACTCCCGTCCCCTGCTCACCCTCAATATTTATCACCAAATCAAAACATCAACGTAGTCCATTTGTCACTCACCCTCCAAACCGCCCCCAAACCGCCCCCATCCCACCCCCAAAATTCACCCAGTATGATCAAATTACCATCAGAGGAATCAAATGATATTCATCAGTAGAAAATCCCATCTGTGAAGAGACTCTTCACTCCTATTTAAACCCTCCCAGTGGCAACAGTTATTCCAACTAGAACCCTGTAGTGGAAGTCACTACCAGAAAGACGTTCAGTCTCCCTTCCAGAGGAGGAGTAGTAGGCTGAAGGTGCAGTATACAGCTGACATCATTTCTATCAAAACCATACATGACAAATGCCCAGGGTTATAAATAATGAATTAATGCGATCTGGAGATTAAATCTCCATGTTTCCCTACATCCCAAGCAAAGTCAATATAACGGCTGTGTGTTTAGTGCTTCGATTAGTATAACGATTACTACACATTCAAATGTTTGGTTTTCAATGAACACCATTAAACAACATTCTCCATCCATTCTTTTTAAAACTGGAGACATCACCATCTCTGTGTGTCTGTACTGAGACTGTCCATCAGCTATGTACAACGGTGTTTTCCAAGACACCGGGAGGATCTCTCGTCCACAAAGACAAATGACCATTGAATTGTGACAGGAAGAAGTGTCGGTCCTAAACCGCCGTCTCTCCAGCGCTAACCACATAGCTCCCCCTTCCCTTTCCCGCCTCCCCACCCTCTCACCCTCCTCCAGGAGAACCTACTGTACTCTCCGCTTTACCTGTCCTTGTCCTGAATGGGACTTTGAATGAAGGTTGGCTAAGGCGTCAGTGAGGTGGACTTAAGGTGCTGGGAAAACTCTATACTTAAAGATGTGTGGAGAAATCATCTCAAAGTGCTGACAACTCTCTGTTTATTATGCATAGTCTTAAATGAATGACAACCTCAACACTACCACTGGATGTATGGATGTACACAGAAGTGCTTCAAGTGGTCAATCTAGATGACATTCTCTCAGCGGTGGCAGGACATTCCAATAATAACGGGCACATTTTAGAAGGCTGCTCTCAGCCTCATGTGTAGCCCTGCACTGCTAAATGGTCTTTTTATGCCTCCTTTTGCTGTGATTTGAGACTAGTTTTAAAGCTACATACAGGGGCATTAAAACAGACAAGTCACTCAAATAAAACAAAGTATTCATCAACACCACCGTAGTCGTAATAATAACTACTTTCCAGTATGAAATCAAGTTAGAAAAAGCACAACAAAATGAACAGGATGTCTGTGTATATTACACAGAGGTGTCGGGTGTAGTAGAGCACGAGGTGAGGACACGTCTAAGGAGGGAGGGAGGGAGGGTAGCTAGCCTTTTACGTTTAGAAAGGTTGTGGACTATGCTGTCGTCCACATTTTCAGAGAGGAAATTAACAATTCTGTTACCACAGAAAATAGGTCGCTTAGGGGCATGTCACTTCCATGTAACCATCCACATCAGATGCCGTGACTGCACCCTGCTGGTCAAAGGTGAGCGGTTAAGTCTTGATGAATCTTTTGATACATATGGTACAACATCCAAAACAGTGTAATTACATCTCTTCTGATTCTGAGGATTCAAGTGGTTATGGTTCTTTTGCTTCTTTAGAATGTGGAGACCAGAGAGCCCACATGTGTAGGAGACTAAGGGAGGGTTAGCAGCTTATATCAGAGAACAGTTTGAGTCGACTACATTAGATACGTCTGGTTGAAATAGCATTTATCAATGTGCATAGATACTGTATAGGGGCCCCCTCCTCCCCTGCTCTCTAGCCCTCCCCTCTGGACTCAGTACACACATAGTCTCACACACACACACACACACACAGGTGAGCCTGGCTGGTTCTACTGGGTAGTCTAGTCTAGCAGGGAGGGCTCGGCAGGGCGGATTATGGTGGGCCGGTGAGGGGCGCCAGGGGGTCTTCGGCTGCAGGGAGAGAGAGAGAGAGCAATGAAACAAACCCAGACAGAGCGAGCAGGAGAACAGATGAGAGAGAGAAACACTCCCACTGAAAGAGAAGGAGAACAGATGAGAGATTGTGAGACGTGAATGGAGAGAAACACTCCCACAGAGAGAAGGAGAACAGATGAGAGAGAGAAGGAGAACAGATGAGAGAGAGAAACACTCCCACTGAAAGAGAAGGAGAACAGATGAGAGAGAGAGAAACACTCCCACTGAAAGAGAAGGAGAACAGATGAGAGAGAGAGAAACACTCCCACTGAGAGAGAAGGAGAACAGATGAGAGAGAGAGAAACAC
The DNA here is from genome assembly GCF_034236695.1 of Oncorhynchus nerka. NCBI lineage: Eukaryota > Metazoa > Chordata > Actinopteri > Salmoniformes > Salmonidae > Oncorhynchus > Oncorhynchus nerka. The sequence goes on along the minus strand of NW_027040317.1, from coordinate 142,547 downwards.
TCCCACTGAGAGAGAAGGAGAACAGATGAGAGAGAGAGAGAAACACTCCCACTGAGAGAGAAGGAGAACAGATGAGAGAGAGAGAAACACTCCCACTGAGAGAGAAGGAGAACAGATGAGAGAGAAACACTCCCACAGAGAGAAGGAGAACAGATGAGAGAGAAACACTCCCACTGAGAGAGAAGGAGAACAGATGAGAGAGAAACACTCCCACTGAGAGAGAAGGAGAACAGATGAGAGAGAAACACTCCCACAGAGAGAAGGAGAACAGATGAGAGAGAAACACTCCCACAGAGAGAAGGAGAACAGATGAGAGAGAAACACTCCCACAGAGAGAAGGAGAACAGATGAGAGAGAAACACTCCCACTGAGAGAGAAGGAGAACAGATGAGAGAGAAACACTCCCACTGAGAGAGAAGGAGAACAGATGAGAGAGAAACACTCCCACTGAGAGAGAAGGAGAACAGATGAGAGAGAGAAACACTCCCACTGAGAGAGAAGGAGAACAGAAGAAGAAACAAGAGAAAGAGAGTTGAGCACAAAAGAGAGAGAAGTTAAGAGATGGGGTTTATGAAACCGAGAAGATAACCAAGATAGAGGAAAGAGAAAGGAAGTGTGTAAAGAAAAGGTTCAAGTAGTAATGTGAAAGGTGGGACTGGGAGGAAACTTAAATCCATCTATTGACGTCAACAGTCAGTCAGAGCCAGGTGCTGCAGTTACAGTGAGAACCTGGCAATTCAACAATGAATTCAGAGGGTTACACAGGTAAATATAGTGTCGATGAGGAGACATTATTCCTGTGTGAGGTTATAGGTAGGTAGGAACTGCTCCCTCCTGAGAGGTGGTCTTACCTGGGCACGCCAGGGGGGATGCGAGCGGGCCGAGAGGGGATCAGTGGGGGGGCACTGAAAGGGTCCTGATGGTTGTTGCTGCCAAAGGCGTTAATGGGCAGCGGGCCCGGGCGAGAGGGGATGGGGGGCCCCCCAAACGCTGGGGAGGGGTTGAGGGGTGGTCCCGGCCTTGGGCCACTCACTGCAGGAGGACGGCTTGGGGGAGGGGCTGCTGCGGCCGGGGGGCGGCGCTGGGGGGTAGGACTGGAAGGAGACGAGAACAGAGAGAAAGAGGTGTGGGGAATGGAAAAAGAACAGACAGACAATGAAATATACATTATACAAACACTGCACAACGACAAAAAGCTTTGGTCGACTGTACAGCCTCTTACACATGACCCCCTTTAGTTCCCACATGTGACGATGGAGGAAGCAAAACATCTTCCATTTAATGAATGAGAGAATTTAAGGTACATTCACTCAATCCACATTAACGTCAAAGTCAACAAATCCTTTTTGTATGTGTGAATGTGTACACACACACACTCTCTCTCTCTCTCTCTCTCTCCTCTCACCTGGCTTCCTGCATCCAGCTGTCATTGACGGGCGGTGGCACGGGGACCGTCACGGTGGTGGTGGTGATGTCACCGATGATGTGCAGTGCCTCCTTGAGGGCGTGGTACATGCGGAGCATCTCGTCGCGGCGCTGCGCCTGGTCAGCTGACTCCTCCATCAGGCTGTTTTGGTCACCTGACGAGTACAGGTAGGCCAGCAGCTCTGAGTGGATGAAGTCCTTAGCCTGGTGATGAGAGGAAGACCATGGACTACGGAGAAACAGAGGTGTCCTACTCCTTTCACTATTCACATCATACTAGTCTGCATGGAAAGATGGAGTCACTGAATAGTCGATCTTCAGTGATGCTAGAAAACACAAACACCCCGGCGCTTGTGGAAACACAACACAAAGGTACATGAAGCTGTCATACAGCCATGTGATGGAATCCCCTGCTATAAGAGCCTGCTCAGTATAGACTGTCTCTAGGCTTTTTTCACTCACGCTGTTGATCATGAGGTGCATGATGGTCTTGGGCATGAGGTCCCTGATGGACTTGTTGACGATGCCGATGTAGGAGTCCACCAGGTTACGGATGGTCTCCACCTGCCTCTCCAGCTGGGGGTCCATGGAGAAGGTTTCTGATGGGGCCGTATCCTCAGTGTCCACCTGAGGAACACAGAGAGAGACGTTACTACTGAGTGAGGACACGTGACAGGTCCAAACAGGTCCTTTGAATTGAGGCCACACGTACCTGTCCTCTGAGTGTTTGAGGTCAATACACGATAGCTAATACTACTGCATGCCATTGGGATACCTTTGCGGTAGATGTATGCCATTGTGAATCATACATCCAATCGCTCTGATATTAGTACCTCATAATCTCCCTTCAATCATGAATTGGCGTGCATGAGAAGAAACAAGCAGGACAATCATCAGTGACGTCATCAAGAAGTATAGGTGCATGCCTAGTGTTCATCAAATACTGACAAAGGCTGTCACCACAACGCATCCGTTCGTTTGACTTCTGCTAACATTCAAACTTCAAGGGTCAGTTTACCAGACACAGATGAAGCCTAGTCCTGGACGACAAAACCCTTTCAAGAGAGAATCTCTGCTGAGCGTGTCCTTAAGTCCGCTGAGCGTGTCCTTAAGTCCGCTGAGCGTGTCCTTAAGTCCGCTGAGCGTGTCCTTAAGTCCGCTGAGCGTGTCCTTAAGTCCGTCCAGGACTAGTCTTCATCTATGTCCGGGAAAGCGACCCAAAGACTATTTGAGTGAGTTTGGGTTCAGTACCTGGTCCTTCTCAGGGTAGACCCCAGCCCTCAGGAAGGAGGCTTTCCAACTGTCCACGTCCTCCTGGGTGTCACAGGCCAGCTCAATCTGACGCAGGTCCTTATACACATTCCTGCTTGATGGATGGCAAAACACAAACACAATCAGGGTGGGTGGAAATTCTATTACATTTCAGTCAATTCACTAAGTAAATTTCCCTCCATGCTTCTCGATGAGAATTTTGTAACATTTAAAATGTCAGTTTTCCTGATTCACTGAATTGAAATGACAGACTTGTGTGGAACAGGATACACAACACACACATCCATTTCCCTGACCTGGATTCAGTGTTGAAGACGCCAAATACGTGTTTGGTGGACATGAAGCCTTTCTCCACATCCCTCAGCTTGAGGTTATCTAGGGGAAGCATGTACTTCTTCTCTTTCTCCTAAAACACAGAGGGGGGATGGGGGATCTGAACTCATAGCAAAAACATTTTGAGTAACAAATCCTTGAAGCCATTAAAAACACTAAAGTACACAAATAAGAGGAAGCCATGAAGAAGCCATGAAGAAACTGCTTCATGGGTAACTTTGAAAAACAGTGGAATAGAACACTAGGCTTCTCCACCAATGAGCAGAGAGAGTGGAATGCATTTCCTCTGTATAAGACCCAGACCACCAGGCTGGTGAGAAGAGGGAGAGAGGAGGAGCATGAGGGGAGAGAGAGATGGGGGGAGGGATGCCAGCTTTGCACTGTTGAGGAGAAGCATCTGGAAGCATTTGTCTGCACTAACACAGAGAGCGCTCAGTCCCAACAGTTACATCACTCTAAGCCAATGTCCAAGTCTCTCACACACACACACACACACAAATATATAACCACACACATGAAAACATACAAACACCCATATGCTTGTGCAAATGCAAACACGTAAACACATAGACGCATGAAAGTGGCAAACAACCACAAACCAAGACAAACATACACCCCCACCCCACACACCTCCCACCCCCCCAACCCGCCCCCAGTAACCCAGTACGATTTCCTGCAAATTCCAAAGGCAGATCCCTGCTGGAACATTTCAACCCGCCTGCCACGTCAGTTTGCTTCCACCATCCTCCCTCGCTCCTTCTCCTCCCTCGCTCCTTCTCCTCTTGTGCTCAGTCTCCTTCTCTCGCTCTTTCCGCCACAGAGGACTGGTCAAGACTGAACGGTACCAGTTGTTTTGAGGCGTAGTCAGAGTGACAGGTTAAAGGTTTGTCTTCAGCTCTGGTCAGCGGTATCTTTTGAAGCTCTTTTTGTTTCGCTGAGAGAGGGGATATCTTCGCCAAGGCCTGGGCTGCTCTGACCGAACTAATGGTAAGTTTAACAGTCAGACTAGATTTCCCAATGCATCCGTCTGTAAATGTTTAACTTTCCAAGGATGATCCCTAGTGCTTTTGGTTTATTTCTTTAATATTATTTACACTTTGTTCCAGTAAAACAGCATACAATATGTATCATCGACATGCCTTTTCCATGTATTTTACAGCCTTTGAAATGGCCTACAGAGGATTTGAAATCTGACTGTAGAGAGTAGTGTGTGGTCACAGAGTGGGAAAACACCTTGCCGTTTTGTTCATGTGCACAAAGTAAATACAGTAATGTCTGTTGGAACTTTAAGACGATCAAAAAAAAAAGTTGTAAGCTCAACATCTCTCCATTACATCAACATACTAAATTAGTCAATACAGTTATATATTTGGACCTCAGTCTGTTTGGTTGCTTTCTTTATCAAAGGAATGTTTACTCTTCCCCCCTCTGTCCTGTCTCTAGGGCAGTGACCTGCAGCCGGAGCGACCCCGCGGGCCTTCCCCCCTCCTCACCCCCCCGCCTGCCCAGTGTTCAGACTACCTGTTCATCAGGCTGAAGCTGAACAGTAGTCTGCACATTGGTTAGGCTGGGCTGGGACACACACACAGGACACATCTTACAACCAGCCAGCAGGGGCTCTGGTGAGAGGCTCTGGCCGGATCTGATTCTCCACCATGACAATGAGAGGGGGGAGGGAGCATGCAGATCATATATCAGCCCATGGAGTAGTAGCAGAATCTTTCTGACAGTTTGTATTCTACTATTTTGTGTTGTACTTATCCCAGCATTAGACACTGACCTCCTCATCCTTGTACCAGGATAGTGACTCTGCGGTCAGGATGAACCAGTACTCCTTGGAGCCTCCCTTCATGATGCTGATGTTGATGGTGAGCCAGCCTTTGCGGATGACCTGTTATGGGAGAGATAGGAGTGGTGGAACAGGGGAGCGAGGGGTGGTGGGGGACAAGGTATACCAGGAGGATGGAGGGAAAACAAGTCATTAAAGTACTCATGATTTACCTCCTGGAGATCTTGTGATATGACTAAGTTAACTGACCAATAAAAAGCTTACCTGGGTACTCAGTGTGAGTTTGGTTGATCCTGTCTTACCAATATAAGCACTAAGATGTTCTACATACTCTAAATTAACTCTTCTATTCTGAGTATAAAGATTTACAATTCCAACAACGTTTCTGAACATGATCCCTGATGTATATAGTAAGCATACAAAAGTATCATTCAGAAAGGATGACTAACTGAAAGGGTGGAGATTTAAACAGGAAACCTCAAACAAACCTTAATAACCTCAAAACTAACTAATATGGGGCATCCAGACCAAATGGGACCCACACAGGTTCAGGGATCAAGGGTCGGCGGTGGTATGTTAGAGTGAGCGGGTCAGTAAAAGCTAGCCTATACACGGTTAGCCAAAACAGACTAGGGTTAGTGGGTTAACTGGGCAGGGTCGTCAGACATACACTCCAGTGTAGGACACTGTAGGAGGCTAAACACCTAACAGGAGATGGGAGATGGAGAGGCAAGAGGAGGAGGGCCAGACTGTACAGCGATATGAGGAATACAGTACAGCGATATGCAGAGACAATGGAGACGGGTAGACTGAGCCACAGCTCACGGACGGACGGGAGAGAGAGGGATGAAAAATAAATAAGAGGATTTAAGGAAGGGAGAGAGGAAAGAGAGATGAGACAGGGTTGAGAGGTTCTTTCTGTAGACGAGTTGTATTAGAGCAGGGGTCCTCAACCTTTTTATGCCCAGGGACGCCCTCGCAGGCAAACCGACAACCCAGGGAACCCCATCCTAAGTTAGCAAACATTGTTTTCACGACTTGTCTTATCAGATGAATGATAATGTCAAGCAGAAGTAATAACATTTGAAAATGAATAGATTTGGTAAATAGTTTTTCATTATTTTGACCTCCCCACATATAACTGGAAGAGGAAGTGTAAACTAACAGCCTATTTGCTAGAAAAGGTAACTCCAAACACATTTTCGCTAAGAACAACTGTTTAGCGCTGGTTAAACAAAGGTTAGCCATGTCTGGCCAAAAATGTATGTCCAAGTCAACAAAGCTTTGCAGCAGTACTTGCCACAGTGGTAGTCTATTCACAGGTGCTGTTTCAAAGCCTATGTCAGATACACCAGTGAGTGTAATTATCTTTAATTAGTGTAATCTGTTCAATATTAGGAGTTAAAAAAATAAAGTTGACATCAGAAATATACTCTTATTTTCTACTGCATGTAATTCAACATTTGCTTATTCTGTTGCTAGTGATATTCATAAAAACCTTTAAATTTGTTTGGGACCCCCTGCAGTACCTCGTCAGATATCTAGGGGGCTGCTGACCCCTGGTTGTAGTACCCCTGTATTAGAGTAATGCTCTCATTGTTACTGCCATTTCAAAGAACCATCAGGTGAGGCAGATCTCAAGCTTGGACAAGGATGCTGTCAAGTTATGCCGATAAGACAGAACATCAACCTCTCTCTCCCTCTCCTGTGTCTTAAAGACTGATTGGGGTTTATGACGGGGGTAATTAGTAGGAAAGTAGCAAAAGAAATGAGAGGAAGAGGCTGTAACATAGGAGTTAGCTAAATTCTCAGTTTGCCTTGGCGAAGAATTGCCTTACACCCCTCTGTAATGAGAACTTGTATTTATTTATTTTTAAACCTGGCTGGCAGTCAGTGTTGAAGGTGAGAGACAGACAAGAGGAGTGTGAGGTGACAGAATAGGGATAGTGAGATGCTTTTAATGCCATGACACTTCTTTCCTCACTGTCTAAACAGAAGCCCTGACATGCAGGATAGGTCAGTGATGACAAAAGACAGACATTTAGCCTGTTCCATCTTCAGCTACATCTCATGTTCAGGTTATTATCACTCGAGAAAAGTTAGGCCACTTGATGGCATCATTGCCTCAATTCCTGTCAAAAGTAAACACATTATTTTAGGTCTTCTACCAGCTGGTAAATCAAACATTGATACATTAGATGTATGGATATAAACACATTCCAAATCATTATTAAACCCAATTTATATGACTTCAAAATCAGATTTGATCAGTTATTTTATGTAAATTATAATCATTGATTGAATCATGACGCCCCCCATGCCCTTCTACCTTCTACTGCCACCCTCTGGTTCCTGATTGGAATGACAGTCACAGTCTCCCACAGAATGGTTTGTGGACAGTTGTGAGGTGTGCTACTAACATATTGTTATAGTGATGATTGGAATATTGAGTTGTGGAAAGTTGACATGCCACGATAAGTTATAAAGAGAGAAAACATCAAGAGGAGATTTCAATGACACCAAAAGGATGAAAATGTGAACCTCTAGTGTATGATTGTTGGTGATTCATGTCTCCTCCCCCCATTCCTGGAATGTTCAGGACCCTTCAACAGCAAGGCAAACTGAGGCGGTCACTACTTAAACCCCTGGACAGGGCAGCATGGGTAAGGACCAAAAGCAGGAGAACTGACACCAGCCACTCTCACATCCTCCCAACTCTTCCATAGTCTTTCACAGGGAATCATAACATTACACTTCAGTGTGGTTCAAGAACGTGACAAAAAAACAAAACAATTCTGCCTGTGCTTGGACAGAACTGGTTTCAACAGGTTTGAGAGGAAAGAGTAAATGTTAGTAATATTCTATCTACTTGTCCAATTAAAGACAATTGCTGTCTTGTTAAGTGAAACCAATAATTATTGAGCATAACCCGGATGTTATTGAGAAAGCCGTTACCGATTACGGGTAAGGGGTAAAGCCGACGAGAATACATCTCTACGATACGACTCTAATTGATCTCTGGTTTGCCATAAATGAGACTTTGAGACTCTACTACCTTCTCCTGCTCGCCCTCTCTCAGTCCCTGTGGAGTAGGGAAGATATGACGAGAAAAAACAGCTCATCATTTTGAAGAGGAGTTCTGTACACAGGAGTAACCTGGAAGAAGATGTCATAACACCAATTCCCAAAACCTCCCATTCTTTCCTAAGTGTCAGATGTCTGGCCTCAGTTCTCCTGCTCTGGTGACCCCTGCTGACTCCTAACAGGGTGTGGCTTGGATCTGTGGGGTACTTACCAGAATCTCACCCTGCAGGGATGGGAGGGGGGGTTGGGGAGTGGTTAGGGCAAAAGATGGCAGGATAAATCATAGACCAGGGAAAAAAGGGGAAGCAAGCAAGCCAGGGAGGGAGGGAGATGGGAGAGTGGGTCAGGAAACGTTTGAAATGGTAGAATGAAAAGTTTGAAGATGAGAGACAGAAATGGAGGAATCCATGAGACAACCAGAAAGATGGAGAGAGAGGTTGAGGGATAGAAAGAACGAAAGATGGAGAGAGAGGTTGAGGGATAGAAAGAACGAAAGATGGAGAGAGAGGTTGAGGGATAGAAAGAACGAAAGATGGAAGGAGAGAAAAGATGGAGACAGCGAGAGATAGAGGGAGGGAGCAAGAGAACAAGAGTTACATGCGATTAGATTTCCTTCAAGTACCACACATCGGTTAATTGATATTGTTTGCTTCATTGAGCGAAGCTGGGTCCCATGCACATTCTGAATTACAATACAAAAAGTGCTTGGGTTAGTTGAAAAACATAAAACAATTCTATGATTGTTGCTTTGCTGTTGGGTATCAGGCCTTGGTTGTGTTGTAGTGCCGTGCAAATAGTGATAAAGTAGTGATAGTTGTAGTAGAAATATAGCTGTTAATTTCCTATGCAGGGAAGCAGGGAGGGCTTGAATGACTCTAGTCTAGGGCAACTCTCCCCTCGCTGAAATACAGTGTTAGAAAGGTATTTCTATAGGATGTAATGTATATCCTAGAAAATATGTACCCTTACTAGGTTTCCAGGAACCTGAGAAGTGCACTCCATAAGTGTTGATGACATTGAAGCTGACGTAACATAGTCACATTTCAGGTATTTAGAGATCACATCAATAAAGTAGAGACTTCAAAACATGTTTAGAACTGTTTGGATGACACAGAGGTGCCAGGTTTATAACACAGGAAGAGAGGTGCCAGGTTTATACCACAGGAAGAGAGGTGCCAGGTTTATAACACAGGAAGAGAGGTGCCAGGTTTATAACACAGTGGCCAAGGAGGAAAATTAACACCTGACTTAAAGACAGGATGGTATTTGGCCATGATTTGCAGGGGTTATCTTGAAGCTACTTATGCTTAAGTAAATAAGTGCTAGGTTAGGTTACAGAGGTCAGGTATGTTACACCATGTAAATATGATAGAGGGGGAAGTGTCAGTCTGGGGCAGCTTTATCTGGGGGTTGATCAGATTGGGAGGGCTGGGTAAGTAAGAGGGTGGGAGGAGGAGGGACAAAGTGTACCTGGTTTGGAATGGCCCTCTTCTTGTTCTGATGTGTATTTCTCTGCTGGGCACTGTTAGAAAAGGACAGGTTCAGATGGAAAAAAACACATTCAAAATCACAATCAGCATCAACAATGTTTGGGTAATGTGTATTGATCAATCAAATCGTTTAACAGCTATGAAACCTGTCCTACAATTCAAGTTATCAAACATAGTCATGGGAACAGTGGGAGTGGGGTCGGGGGGAACGGGCGGAGAGGAAGAGGGACACCCGATTTGTGACAGCCCACCTGTTGTTGCCGTACCCTGGTGGGCTACCATCATCGTGCCTTCTGAAGTCAAGACTGAAAGTGACGCCACGAGAGACAAGTTACCACCCCTACCTACCTGACAACACTTCTCATCAATCCATCAACCCATTCTCCATGCGGATCATTGAAAGGAACCTGCACGGCATTCAGACCCACAAGGGGCAATGCTATGTTACGTAATCAGATGCATACCTCAGGCAGAGGGAAGAGACCATAGAAACAGAATTATATTTCTATGGAAGAGACTTTCAACTCAGCTAGCTACATGCTGTGCATCCTATAGTAACTGCTACACTGGAGACAGTGCAGAGGTCAACGCATGTCAAGCTCTGGCAGGACATCCAGTATGAGTGTCTAGGGCTGACCTATCAGCAAGATGCAGGAAATCAGTATTCCAAAACACCATGTTATTAGTAATAACCAACACAGTCAGCAGATAAAAACTACACTCAAACTCACTCAGTTCAATCCCTAAGCACACAACAAATAAGGGTCCTTGAAAAATTAAAAACCAGCTCCAGTGAGACAGGGTCAGAAAGGGAGGGTGCACCACCTAGCATGCTTGATTCAGCTCATTAGAGGCAGAACTAACCTAGCAGACGGACCATGCAGCAACCACCTTGTCTGACCCCTAGCCTCCCCTCCCCTAGAGCGTATTCTACGGTGTTCTAACCATGTTCATTGATCTGCCTTCATGGTGGATCAATCAGACTGACTGAGTCACAGCTGGTTTATAGCATGTAGATCAAGGATCCACAGATACAGCCCCTTGTTAGGATCAGTAATACTGACAAAAGAAGCTGTAATTGTGGTTTGTAGCGACAGTGGTCTCTGTGAGTGTCTTTGGGGGTTGTGATAAAAGTGGCCAAACAGCGATTGAGGTATTGATTGTTTCAAGTCTATAGAGAATGGCACTTACTGTAGGAATAACTATCAAGCACAGGCAGTCAGGCACACAAGCTTATGGGACTCTACCCGATCCATGTTCAGCAGAGTTCAGTTCAGTCCATGCCCAGTTCAGCAAACAGTACAAATCTGGCTTTGGGCAGTAGTGAGTTAGTCTGGTGCCCAGCACTACATCACAACCACACCTTCAGCTGGGAGCTGGGGCACGAGCATTAGGGAGAGAGGGGAAGGGTGCTTGGGTAAAGGGTGAGGTGTATTAGGGTGGTGGGGGGTTCATACTTGGCGAAGCCTATAAAGTCCTCGTGGTTGGTGTTGATGTAGGACAACTCAATGTCAATCAGCAGCATGACCTAGAATGAAGACAGAGCTTCACTATGACAATAGAGTTCATTTTACATCACATTTACATTCATTTAGTCGTTGAACAGACGTCATTTACAATCCGCGCATCAACAACCACTTATCACAATCAAGCAAAGCCAGTCCTAGTACAGAAAAGACTAGTGCAAGAAAGGCAACTACAAACAATTGATTTCAAATGGAAAAATATATTTCTTAAATAATATTTATAATATTTCTTAAAAATCTCTTGCTGGGAGGGTTTCTCTGTCAGTGGTCAGGTCCTGCATTAAAAAAGCATCTCAGAGTAGGAGTGCTGATCTAGGATCAGGTCCCCCTGACCGCATCATCTAATTCATTATGATCTAAAAGGCTGAACTGATCCTACATCAGCACTCCTACCCAGAGACTCCTCGTAAAAACAGGCCCTAAATGCACTGACCTGGTCCTTGGTCTTGCCCTCTCTCTCTCTGACGTAGGTGGTGACGATCCTCTCGGTCTCCTCTCTCAGCCGGGGGTAAGAACCCAGCTGCAAGGTTATACAAAACAACTGCAACACTGACCATATAGACAAAGAGAATCACTAGCATACACTAACACTCTGGCAGGACTATCCAGGCAGACCTATCTTCCATTTACATATACAACAGACAGGAGATGAAACACATACACTAACACTCTGGCAGGACTATCCAGACAGACCTACCTTCCATTTACATATACAACAGACAGGAGATGAAACACATACACTAACACTCTGGCAGGACTATCCAGACAGACCTACCTTCCATTTACATATACAACAGACAGGAGATGAAACACATACACTGAGTGGACAGGACTATCCAGGCAGACCTATCTTCCATTTACATATACAACAGACAGGAGATGAACCTTATTGATGTCACCTGTTAAATCCATTTCAATCAGTGTAGATGAGGACTATCCAGGTTCAGACCTTTTCCAGCAACAGACAGGAGATGATACATGATACAACAGATTGTGTATTAAACACAAACTATTTAAGTGCCCTATCCAGACAGTCCAACAGTGGACATGAAGAGGGTATGGTAACACACAGGCGCACCGGTTTGTATGTCAAGAAATGCAACGCTGCTGGTTTTTCACACTCAACAGTTTCCTTTGTGTATCAAGAATGTCCACCACCCAAAGGACTTCCAGCCAACTTGACACAACTGTGGGAAGCATTGGAGTCAAATGGGCCAGCATCCCTGTGGAAAGCTTTCGACACCTTATAGAGTCCATGTCCCGACAAATTCAGGCTGTTCTGAGGGAAAAATGAGGTGCAACTCAATATTAGGAAGGTGTTCTTAAAGTTTCTTACACTCAGTGTGCAGGATAGGGGAAGGACATAGGCATTCAGCAGTGAATATAGGAATCATATTAACTAGCACACACACACTTAATGGGCATGCACACAGGATGAATGTCTGTGATCTATGGCATAAGGGCAGCGCTTTCAGCCTCAGCTGGGAATGACCATGATGGATACCATGAGGAGTGATGTCATGATGATTAGCTCTAGTTGACTGGAGTCAACCTTTAAATGGATCAATGGCTAAAATACATAGAAACATTTAGGAAATTAGATCATTCAACCTAAAAAAAAATCAATAAAAAGTTCATTAACTTACAGTTGACACTATTGTTTTCCTGTGACAGTAAACAATCATTCCAAGCTGACGGTGATTGCTGATATTATTTCATGTTAGTGAAGAACAGATCAGGAGAATGAAGAAGAAGAGGGTGAAGGACAGAGTGAAGGGCAAATCCTTTCTTCAGCTGAACTAATACCAGAGGTAGAGTGACAGTGAAAGGGATGGACTGTGGTGGGTCTTTGAAATGCAATTCCCCCTCCATCCACAAGATGGCATGGTTGTTGAGCAGCACTGTTGCTATGGCAACACCCCCTCTAATGGGCTCTGATGTTCTGGTAGACAGAGGTCTGGGTCTTGAGGAGGAGGGGAGATGGGGATGGAGGAGGCAGATGGAGAATCAGTCTTAATGTGCTCAAATCAAACAGGACACGGGTGAGGGGCTGATGAAAGGAAGTTAAGACGCGCTGCTTAAAATTCAGACGTGATTTGCAAGTCAATGCTTGATTGGACATGTGTGGCTTGGACAAAAGGAGAGGATGTGTGTGGCGAGGGAGGGATACACACAATCCAGGCACTGAGGAGCGATGGCGTGGGGGATGATTAGGATAGGTTGCTGATTGGAGCGCGGTGGAAGAGAGGTGCGAGGGGAACAGGGACGTGCATTCAATCACAGATGAGAGGATACGCTCCAGAACACTCTCTCTCTCTTCCTTCTCTCCCCCCCTCTTTCCTGTGAGGGGCGAGGCTGCTCTTGGTTACCTTGACGGAACACTTCATGACGAGCGCGGTCAGCTCAGACACCACCAGATCCACACATTTCAGGCTGGGCTCTTTCAGTTTGAGGATCTGCTTTTTGACTATGGCCTCGAAGGCCAGGTCAGGGGTGAACAACCCCGTTCTGAGGGGGTACGGGGGTTGGGGGCGTAGTGTAGGGGGGCAGCATAGAGAGAGGGATAGACAGAAATAACAAGAGGCGAGAGAGAGAGAAATACAGGAAAGAAAGAAAAACAAGAAGATTCTTAGTTTAGTTAGTTATGTCAAACTAGAAATCTCATCTCTAGAAAAACAAGTGAAGCAAGAAGATAAGGACAAGCCGCAGGCTTTCACATCCTCTTCTCTTGACAGGGCAGTTCTTCTCCAACTAGGTATATAATATAGATATGTGGGCACATATTCAACTCACAGTACCCACATAACTAACACCCTAGCTATGTCAGTCCTAAGTGTGTATCATTCTTAGACAGATGAGACCTGCAGCTTGTCCATGTGAGACCAGTGATGCTCGGGGAATGGCCATCCCCAACCATCCCGTCTCCACGACGACGACACCACAACCGTCACAAAACACGACAGAGCACCTGGCACACAGGCTAGCTGTGGGGGCTGAGGGGGAGTCAAACTGTCCCCATATCTGCCCCATCCACAAGTGTGTATAGCGTGTTTTTATTTTATTTATTTAACCTTAAATAACACATTTTTATTTACAATGACGGCCTACACCAGCCAAACCCAGACGACACTGGGCCAATTGTGCGCCGCCCTATGGGACTCCCAATCACAGCCGGTTGTGATACAGCCTGGATTTGAACTGAGATGCAGTGCCTTAGACCACTGCGCCACTCGGGAGCCCCCGGGTGGTTACACAGTAGACGTTCTGATTAGGGCCAGGAGTTTTTATTTACTAACTAACTACATGACCTGACAGGAAAATCTCTGGGCCCTAGTTGTGCTATCTAAAGGGTCATAGAGGCCATGGATGGACAGCTGTTTTGGAGCAGAGTGGGTCAGTGTTGTGCCCCCCCCAGTGTCGCCCCCTTGTGGCCAGGCTGGGTCGTGACAGGACGGGAGTCTGGACACCAGGCTGCAGTACCTTGTTGGTGCACTGCCTGACTGTGTTGATGAGCTCCTGAATGACAAGGTCGATACATTTGATACAGGGCTCTTTCAGCTTAATGATCTGCTTTTTCACAATGGCCTCAAACGCCAGGTCGGGAGTGAACAGGCCCGTTCTGAGGACGCACAAAGACACAGACAGGGGGGGGACAGAGATAAGGAGACGGACAGACCGGGATAAACAAAAAAAAAACAGACAGAAGTAGGACGACAGACAAGTTATTGTCCAGAGAGATAGCATACAAACAGACAAAAGCAGATAAAGACGAGTCAGTCCAGAAAATGAGAAAAGTACATATTTTTTTAAAAACAAATAAAATATAATAAAACAGACATTCACAGACAGAAATAAGGAAGAGAGAGCAGAGCCAAGGTTATCAGCATACAAACACGAAATTAAATGGGTTTAGATTTCACATCAAACAACAACAACCATTTGAGTGTATGATAGGCAGTTCTGTGGGAGAGTGATCTGTGGGCATTTTAGGCTAATTGCTCTGTGATTGCTAAGCATGCTGTGGGTCCGTTTTCCATGAAAGGAGGAAACAGAGTGGGTTGACAGTCAAGAGGAAAGAGCTGAGCACAGTGGTGGTGATGTGTGAAGACACAGGACGGCCCCTCCTCTCCTCCACTTGCCTGACACCATGGACATTCTTGATGGCATGACTGATCTCCCTCCTCAACTCCTTCTCATCAAACACAATCTGACAGAGAGAAACGAGAGAAGAAGAAAGAACAAACAATAGAAACACAATCCATTCTACACTCTAAAATTCACACTTCTAAACAAGTCGATCAACTGTGGTCAAAACAGTCAAGCAGGCAGATGAACTTGTCTTGTAGAAATATTATGACAGTGAGTATTGAGACCGCAGCGCTCACCTTGACCAGCTCGAAGGGGAAGCGCTCGTGGAAGATCCGGTTGATTTTGGCACCGCCCGACAGCTCCGCCGTGTCCACCTGGTCCCCAGAGCCCTCGATACGCTTCTCAAAGTCCACCCCAAACTGCTGCACCATCCTGGGAAGAAAGACAGAGAGTCAGGGTCAACTCTGGAGCTACTCATTATGGTGGTGTGTGTGTATGTGTCCTCTACTCACTGCAGCAGGGCCTTGGTCTTGCGTGTGGGGTCGTCGGGACGGAAGTTCTTGTACTCCTCCACCTCTTTCTCCAGGGAGAGCACCTGGCTCTGCAGCTTACTGCGCAGCCCAGGCAGAGTGTCCCTGATGTGGTTGGTCAGTTGCTGAGGAGAGAGAGAGGGACACCGTGAGTGAGGGGGGAGGGAGAGGGACACCATGAGTGAGGGAGGGAGAAATGGAAGGGATAGAATGAGCGAGAATGAGAATAGGAGGGGAGAGAATGTATAGTGAATGAAAAAGTGAGTTCTAGGAACATTATAGCCTGGTTTAAGATCTGTTGGTGCCGTCTCTCAGAGTTCACAAGAAAGCAAAAAAACTGATCTGGAAGTCAGACTAGAACATCAGTGTAGAATAACAGACAGGTGAACGTTGAGTAATCTCTCACCTGGTTTAGTTGTTTCTGCAGGTGTGGGGTGCCCATGCGCTCGGCCATGTGTCTGTAGCCCGGGTGAGACAGGAAGAACTTCCTCTCAGCAGCCAGCGCAGCGCGGATGTCCTTCCTGCCATCTATGTCCTTCTGACTGCGGTTCACCACGCCGATATAACCTGGAGAGAGAGCGCACACTTATTCCTCTGCAGTCAATGAGGTGTGTGTGTGTGTGTGTCTCCCCTCACCTCTACGCAGAGGTAGCAGTTTGTTCTCCAGGATGTCTTTAGCATCCGTCCCTTCGTCCATCAGGTCCAGTTTTGTGATCACGCCAATAGTGCGCAGACCTGAACAGAACCAAACAGTTCATCTCAACATATTAATCCTGACTACTGCCTGTCCACCATCCACCCAGCCTTCCATTCCTCATCTCCTTCAATTCAATACAATTGTTCAGTAGGAAAAACAATGGGGAAAAAATATCAATTAGCGCTTCTTATTGGACAAGTCCAGGTACTGCGTCAATGTTTCAGTCTATTTGGTGCACCAAATGAACACCACCCAGAAATCAAGTGCCCATCCTCATCCTTTGGTCCTGGGAGTTCCAATAGAGAACCAGTACAGCACCACTAGGCTGGTCCCTTACCCTGTGGGTCCGCCTCCTAGTCCCTTACCCTGTGGGTCCGCCTCCTGGTCCCTTACCCTGTGGGTCCGCCTCCTGGTCCCTTACCCTGTGGGTCCGCCTCCTGGTCCCTTACCCTGTGGGTCCGCCTCCTGGTCCCTTACCCTGTGGGTCTACCTCCTTGGCAATCTTGAGGGCGTCGGAGTTGGCCAGGTCCTGGTTGGCGGGGGTGACAGCCAGGATGAGGCAGCTCTCCTTGGTGATGAACTGCAGCAGCATGTCCCTGATCTGGTGCTCTATGTCCAGCGGCTGGTCCCCCACTGCCACCTTAGTCATCCCCGGCAGGTCGATCAGAGTCAGGTTTAACACTGAGAGCGAGATGGAGGGGGAGGGAGAAGGTTATGACTGTTGCCATGTAGACTGCATGATGTGTGTTACATTGTGTATACATGTCCTTGTATGGCGAAGGTAGTTTCTTTGAGAGGTTGATACATGAATGTAAGTGTTTGCTGCACTTTTATGTGTGCCTGCGTGTGTGTGTGTACGCATACGTCCAACTGAACGTGTGCATGCATATGTTAAAATGAACACCAAATGAATAACTGTTGGTGAGCATTACCGTTAGGGGAGTAGACCCGGAGGTTGATGGGGATGGGGGAGATGCCCTTGTTGGAGCCTGTGATCCTGTCTGTCTCCGCCTCAATCTCCGCCCGGACCTCCTCAAAGTCCACAAACTTCCTCCCTTTACAGTGTAGGAACTCTGCATACTCTACAGACACGACAGAGAGAGAGACAGACACACAGCGAGCGAGACAGACACACAGCGAGCGAGACAGACACACAGCGAGCGAGACAGACACACAGCGAGCGAGACAGACACACAGCGAGCGAGACACAGAGAGCAGACAGACACACGAGCGAGACAGACACGACAGAGAGAGAGAGCGCGAGACAGACACACAGCGAGCGAGACAGACACACAGCGAACGAGAGACACAGAGAGAGCGAGACACAGAGAGCGAGACACAGAGAGCGAGACACAGAGAGCGAGAGACACAGAGAGAAGATAAGAAAGTCTTTATCAGGATACAGACAGTGTTGTTGCGTGGAGGAGGCAGGTCCATGGCAGCAGCAATGAGGACAGATAAGGCCATGGTTGTATGAGAATTCAGACTCACCGGCTTTGTTAAAGCACAGCTGCAGGATTAGAGGTCTACGGGTGACAATGCCTGATCCTCGAGGAAGAAAATCCCTGAGAGAGAGAGAGGAAAGGAGAGAAATTAATTAGGAAAAATTAATTGAGGGAGAGAAAAAGAGACCAAGAAAGTGAGGGGGCGAGCCCCAGACAGACAGAAAAAAACAGAGAAAGTCAAATTACTCAGTACACTAAAAGGTCCATTTCCTCACACTATATCCTGTGTGAAATAGATGAGCATGGGGAAATGTCAACACTTCATGACCCATCTGTCAACAAATTAGAAGTGACAAAGTAATTTGGTCTCATGATGCCCCTGAAGATCAATTCATTTGCTCAGCCACTTTGTTGCCACGGTTACATAGATTTAGGTAATGTGGCGCTTTAGAACGATGCACTCGGTCACTCGTGGTCTCACAGCACGATGGAACAGGGGAGAGCCTCTTGATGAGGATGCAAGGCGAGGCGCATACATTCAGTAGAATATTTCAAGTGATTGTGTGTTGCAAGCTGGCTGTGTCAGTATGTAAGATACTGCCTAAGATAAGATTACGCCCATAGTAGCCTTGATACTTGACATTGAGCTGAAGTATATTTAATACATTCACTTATCTGACAATTAAGATGATTCATTAGTCCTAGCCAGTGCACATTGAACATAGATAGGGTCCTGAAAAAAGAAATTAAAAATCCAAATAACTTCACAGATCTTCATTGTAAAGGGTTTAAACATTGTTTCCCATGCTTGCTCAATGAACCATAAACAAATAATGAACATGCACCTGTGGAATGGTCGTTAAGACACCAAAAGCTTACAGACTTTAGTCAATTAAGGTCACAGTTTTGAAAACTTAGGACACTAAAGAGGCCTTTTTATTGACTCTGAAAAACACCTAAACGTTCCCTGCTCATCTGCGTGAATGTGCCTTAGGCATGCTGCAAGGAGGCATGAGGACTGCAGATGTGGCCAGGGCAATAAGATGCAATGCCCGTATTGAGACAACTTAGACAGCGCTACACAGAGACAGGACAGACAGCTGATCGTCCTTGCAGCGGCAGACTATGTGTAACAACACCTGCACAGGATTGGTACATCCGAACATCAAACCTGCGGGACAGGTACAGGATGGCAATAACAACCTTCCGAGTTACACCAGGAACGCACAATCCCCCCATCAGTGCTCATACTGTCCACAATAGGCTGAGAGAGGCTGGACTGAGGGCTTGTAGGCCTGTTGTTAGGCAGGTCCTCACCAGACATCACCGGTGCCTATGGGCACAAACTCACCATCGCAGGACCAGACAGGACTGGCAAAAAGTGCTCTTCACTGACGAGTTGCGGTTCTGTCTCACCAGGGGTGATGATCGGATTCAGGATTATCGTGGAAGGAATGAGGATTACACCAAGGCCTGTACTCTGGAGCGGGATCGATTTGGAGGTGGAGTTCGTCATGATCTGGGCCGGTGTGTTACAGCATCATCGTACTGAGCTTGTTGTCATTGCAGGCAATCTCAACACTGTGCGTTACAGGGAAGACATCCTCCTCCCTCATGTGGTACCCTTCTTGCTGGTTCATCCTGACATGACCCTCCAGCATGACAATGCCACCAGCCATACTGCTCGTTCTGTGCGTGATTTCCTGCAAGACAGGAATGTAAGTGTTCTGCCATGGCCAGCGAAAAGCCCGGATCTCAATCCCATTGAGCACGTCTGGGACCTGTTGGATCGGAGGGTGAGGGATGGGGCAATTCCCCCCAGAAATGTCCGGGACCTTGCAGGTGCCTTGGTGGAAGAGTGGGGTAACATCTCACAGCAAGAACTGGCAAATCTGGTGCAGTCCATGAGGAGGAGATGCACTGCAGTACTTAAGGCAGCTGACTTACTTTTGATTTTGACCCCCAACCCCCCATATTTACACATGTTAAGTTTGCTGAAAATAAACGCAGTTGACAGTGAGTTTCTTTTTTTTGCTGAGTTTATTTGAACTTTAATCTGACAAACATGGGCCTACAGTGCAGACAAGCCTGACCATGTGCAACTGTACATAGTTGTTTCTTTCTTGTGTATATTATGTCTGTTTCCCTCTTAAAGTGACAGACCATCACCAGGCACCAGTCAGGACCATTCCAAACCCAACAGCCCAATTGAGTCATCTCACAGAGGGGAACACATACCCCACAACCACCAGCCACCACACCCTGCCTCCCCGGGACTCTCCCACTCTGGGCTGGGGCCCTGCCTGCCTGCCTGCTGTAGCCTCTAGCCTGACTTTGGGGTTCCAGAGTGGCGCAGCGGTCTAAGGCACTGCATCTCAGTGCTAGAGGAGTCACTACAGACCCTGGTTTGTTTCCAGGCTGTGTAACAACCAGCCGTGATTGCGAGTCCCATAGGGCGGTGCACAATTGGCCCAGCGTCGTCCGGGTTTGGTCAGGGTAGGCCGTCATTGTAAATAAGAATTTGTTCTTAACGGACTTTCCTAGTTAAATAAAAGGTTAAATAAAATAAATAAAATGTGCAACAGAAAACTCCCTACATCTGGTGGTAATAAGGCTGAACTCTGGGCCTGGTACAGCACAGTCCAACAAGACAAACCTACCTCCCTCCTCTTTCTAACCCAACATCTAACGCCACATGCAGAGAGACGCCGGAGGGAATGGAGATATAGTCAGTCTGCTTTAGACTAGAAGCTATGTCACACACAGGACAATCAGGATGGAGCCATACTGTTGACTATTACAGAGGCACTCACACTATAGACTAGACCTGTTGAACAGTGGGAACATTCTGGATGGCCTGAGTTCAGCACTGGTGTGCTGCAGATCATGTAGAGTGTTTTGTTTGTCATAGAGAAAACCAGCCTAACTGGGAGAGTGGGATGCCAGTATAGAAAAGCTCTGGCAGGGGGTGAGAGAGATAGGGACAGGTGGAGAGAGAGGGAGGAGAAAGGGAGATGGGGCATGAGGGAATAAGGAGAGAGGGAATAGGAGAGAGGGAGAATAGGGGAGAGAGGGAGAGGGAAATGGGAAAGCAAGAGCTGGACTTGCCTAAGTGGAGTGGACACAGAGCAGACTGAGGACGTGTTGAGAGAGGGAGCTGAGGAGCAGAAGGCTGACCTCTCCAAGTGTTAATGTATTTTAGAGGTCGACCAATTATGATTTTTCGACGCCGATACCAATACTGATTATTGGAGGACCAAAAAATCCGATACCGATTAAAATTGTCAGATTAAAAAAAAATATATATTTGTAATAACAATTACAACAATACTGAATGAACACTTATTTTAACTTAATATAATACATCAATAAAATCAATTTAGCCTCAAGTAAATAATGAAACATGTTCAATTTGGGTTAAATAATGCAAAAACAAAGTGTTGGAGAAGAAAGTAAAAGTGTAATTATGTGCCATGTAAGAAAGCTAACGTTTCAGTTCCTTGCTCAGAACATGAGAACATATGAAAGCTGGTGGTTCCTTTTAGCATGAGTCTTCAATATTCCCAGGTAAGAAGTTTTAGGTTGTAGTTATTATAGGAATTATAGGACTATTTCCCTCTAAACCATTTGCATTTCATTAACCTTTGACTATTGGATGTTCTTATAGGCACTAGAGTATTGCCAGTGTAACATTATAGCTTCCGTCCCTCTCCTCACTCCTCCCTGGGCTCGAAACAGCAACACAACAACAGCCACCATTAAAGCAGTGTTACCCATGCAGAGCAAGGGAAACAACTACTAGGCTCAGAGCGAGTGACGTTTGAAACGTTATTAGCGTGCGCTAACTAGCCAGCCATTTCACTTCGGTTACACCAGCCTCATCTCGGGAGTTGAAAGGCTTGAAGTCATAAACAGCGCAATGCTTGACGCACAACGAAGAGCTGCTGGCAAAACGCATGAAAGTGCTGTTTGAATGAATGTTTATGCGCCTGCTTCTGCCTACCACCGCTCAGTCAGATACTTAGATACTTGTACGCTCAGTCAGATTATATGCAACGCAGGACACGCTAGATAATATCTAGTAATATCATCAACCATGTGTAATTAACTAGTGATTATGATAGTTTTTTATAAGATAAGTTTAATGCTAGCTAGCAACTTACCTTGGCATACTGCATTTGCGTAATAGGCAGTCTCCTTGTGGAGTGCAACGAGAGAGCGGCAGGTCGTTATTGCGTTGGACTAGTTAACTGTAAGGTGGCAAGATTGGATCCCCTGAGCTGACAAGGTGAAAATCGGTCGTTCTGCCCCTGAACAGGCAGTTAACCCACTGTTCCTAGGCCGTCATTGAAAATAAGAATTTGTTCTTAACTGACTTGCCCAGTTAAATAAAAGGTATAAAAATAAAAGCAAATCGGAGCGCAAAAATACTGATTTCCGATTGTTATGAAAACTTGAAATCGGCCATTCCGATTAAATCGGTCGACCTCTAAAATATTACATTAGTTATACATCCCCACCACTCTCACTGGACCCGTCCTACTCTCCATTCACACACACTTCATCAGTTCAACTGGACAAAGACAGACAAATGATCACAGTATCACACAGATAGTCAGAGACACGGCCAGAACAAGATACTTCTGTGAGTACATGCACCTTGTGCACAGAAGAAATACATGACCACACACACAGAGATATACAGCCATAAAAGCCCCCACACGAAGGGAAGTGAGGACATGTGGGTGCATGTCCATTATTGATGTGCTGTAAATGATAGAGGAGCTGAACAGATTGTGTATCATTCTATGCATTATGAATAGGCCAAGCAAAGACCTGCAGTCTCTGAGCCTCCCTCTTTCAGTGCTGCAGAAAATAGATACAATGAAAGAGAAGGGTCAGACAGAACCAACATTGAACACTCCCCTGCCTCTCACTACCAGGGATTCCACAGCCATCAGGGTTGGGGTGAATTCCATCTAAATTCAAGATCAGGGTTTGAATAGGATCCCTATGGAATAAATCTACTAACAGAAATGGAATTGTTCCCAACTTCAACCAACCCGGACTGTTATACTGAGGCTGGAAGCAGCCCGGCATGGTCTGGTTCAGAGTAGCCTATGTACTGTAGTAGACTGGATGACAGTAATAGACTGACTGGCCAATTAAAATATTCTCAGCTCTGCAGTAGACTACTTGACTGTGTTTTGGAGACTGTGTCCCTGGATTACTGTAGTCGACTGTGTAGGAGATGTGTTCTAGACTGTGTCAAATCAAATTTTATTTGTCACATACACATGGTTAGCAGATGTTAACTTCTTCGAGATAGGGGGCGCTCTTTTAATTTTTGGATAAAAAACATTCCCGTTTTAAACAAGATATTTTGTCACGAAAAGATGCTCGACTATGCATGTAATTGACAGCTTTGGAAAGAAAAAACTCTGACGTTTCCAAAACTGCAAAGATATTATCTGTGAGTGCCCCAGAACTAATGCTACAGGCAAAACCAAGATGAAATTTCATACAGGAAATGGTCCAGATTTTGAATGCCCTGTGTTCCAATGTCTCCTTATATGGCTGTGAATGCGCCAGGAATGAGCCTGCACTTTCTGTCGTTTCCCCAAGGTGTCTGCAGCATTGTGACGTATTTGTAGGCATATCATTAGAAGATTGACCATAAGAGACTACATTTACCAGGTGTCCGCCCGGTGTCCTCCGTCGAAATTATTGCGTAATCTCCAGGTCCATGCGCATTCCATTTTCTTCAGAGGAGAAACCAAACTGCCACGAATGATTTATCATCGATAGATATGTGAAAAACACCTTGAGGATTGATTCTAAACAACGTTTGCCATGTTTCTGTCGATATTATGGAGTTAATTTGGAAAAAAGTTTGCGTTGTAATGACTTAATTTTCGGGTTTTCTTACCCAAACGTGATGAACAAAACGGAGCGATTTGTCCTACACAAATAATATTTTTGGAAAAACTGAACATTTGCTATCTGAGAGTCTCCTCATTGAAAACATCTGAAGTTCTTCAAAGGTAAATGATTTTATTTGAATGCTTTTCTTGTTTTTGTGAAAATGTTGCATGCTGAATGCTAGGCTTAATGCTATGCT
Source organism: Oncorhynchus nerka (assembly GCF_034236695.1). Classification (NCBI taxonomy): domain Eukaryota; kingdom Metazoa; phylum Chordata; class Actinopteri; order Salmoniformes; family Salmonidae; genus Oncorhynchus; species Oncorhynchus nerka. The sequence continues at coordinate 118,746 of NW_027040317.1, read as the reverse complement.
AGGCTATCAATACTCTTACACAAATGCTTGTTTAGCTATGGTTCAAAAGCATATTTTGAACATCTGAGATGGCAGTGTTGTTAACAAAAGGCTAAGCTTGAGAGCAAATATATTTATTTCATTTAGTTTGCGATTTTCATGAATAGTTAACGTTGCGTTATGGTAATGAGCTTGAGGCTATAAATAGGATCCCGGATACGGGATTGCTCGTCGCAACAGGTTAATGAGAGTGTAGCGAAATGCTTGTGCTTCTAGTTCCTTGTCACTGGATGACTGTAGTAGATGTGTTCTAGACTGTGTCCCTGGATGACTGTAGTAGACTGTGTAGTAGACTGACACTAGTTAGTGCTAGTTTGACCACCAGAGGGCATATTTGAGAAGCATTTGATAGCCTTCAATCGTGTCTGTACTAGAGAATTTAAAACCTTTTTGTAAGAATATAGTATATGGGAATGATATTAAGAAAATGAATTAAGCAACATTTCTGAAAATGGTGTTTCTATTCCAAGAAAAACAAAAAACCCTCTGGGTTTCCGTTAGGATGGAACCAAAAATTTGGCGCTGTACAATGTGATGGTCGGGAGTAGGCTACAGTACTGGGCTATTTAGCTAAAGAATCCCTGTGTCGTGCTGGCATGCGAGAAACCGGGGTTCAATTCCCTGACGGGGAGGAAGGAGTAGGCTGTCCTTGTAAATAAGAATTTAACTGATTCCATATGTGTTATTTCATAGTTGTAATGTCTTCACTATTATTCCACAATGTAGAAAATAGTAAAAATAAAGACAAAGCCTGGAATGAGTAGGTGTCCAAACTTTTGACTGGGCCTTGCTTAATTAATATTATGGTGTTTCTATTCCAAGAAAAAAAAAAAAAAAAAACTCTGGGTTTCCATTAGGACAGAAAGGAAAATACGGCGCTGTACAACGTGACGGTCTGGAGTACAGTACTGGGCCATCTATAGAATCTAGCTAAAGAAGGAGTAGGCTGTCCTTGTAAATAAGAATTTGTTCTTAACCGACTTGCCAAGTTAAATAAAAAGTTACACTAAGAACATAACATTTTCTAATTCTAGTCTAACAAATACACACAGAGATTAAGAGAAAATAAAAATCTCATTGATATATCAAGAACAGCCCCCATGCTTGTCTCAGAGCAGCGGGAATGGTTCTAAAATAGTTGTAGGCTATTGCTTCAAATCCTATTGCTTCGAACTTCAATATGCTCTTTAAATAAACAAGACCTAACCCACTTTTAACAGCACATTACTCAACACTAGTGAGAATCACGTAGTCTACGGTAGGCCTACAGTATGTCAAAAAATATGAAAACCAAACGCCACCTCATGGGTTTCCCGGTGGCGGCCGGCACGGGTATCGAATCTGCATCTGTAGCAAAGCATTTTGCACTGCAGGAGCCCCCATCCACAATATATCAAAATACTGAGAGGAGTTGGTGAAGGTATAGCCCATAATCAGCTATTATAATACTGCACCATAAATCAGCTATTATAATACTGCACATGGTGTCCAGGCAAAAACATTTCTTTATTATTAAAGACTATGAGAAAGCATGTTGGTACTTTTTATTTTGATCCAAAGCCATGAATGAGTGAGTCACTCAGCTTTATGTAGGAGCTGGTTTATATGACTGTCATCAACTTGATAATATATAACCATATTTGACGTTATTTCGTTAAAATAAAAAGGCCAAAATAATATTTGTAAATGCCAAAACCTTTATTTCTGTTTTTAGAGGGAGAGAAACGCTGGTCCAATTGTGCGCTGCCCATAAAAGCCTAAATATAGCCCTGCTAATATCCATAATGGTGCTTTACAACATGACCGTATGTGTTTGAAAGAGTATTTTCCAGTAAACAACCATTTGTTTACCTTCATTAGACAACTTTGTTCCAATATTTCTGTAATTCAGGGATATTTATTCCCATAGTAATTCGTTAATGGATCAATAACAAAACAAACGTTGGCATTTTGAAAGAGTATTTTTATCACTATTTTATTAAGGAAAGCATTATTAGTTATTGTTTTAGTTTGAAAGTGCAGACTGGCACTAAGAACAGAACAACGGGAACGTTTCCCTAGTCAGCGCCATTATGAGTGCAATGCCCCTTAAGGTGTTGCCAGTGTGCAATGCCCCCCCCCTTGGGAACCAATATATATTGTCCTGCTAATAAGTGGGTTAATAATAATAGATCTATGAGAATATTCAACAGGCTTTTATATCATTCTAAATTAATAATAATCGCTTTGTTTAAAAAAATATTTTGGATATGATTTATTTTTCATATTACATAAAATGAGAGAGAAAAAGACCATTCTTGAACATGGAGTGATTTGTAAATAAAGCCAGTTTGTCATTAGAACTATTTCTGTTTTTAGAGGGAGAGATACCAAAACCTGCAGTCATCTTATGGGTCTGTTGCAACAGCACTATGCAGTGTCCTAGACCGTTGCGCCACTCAGGCGCTGTACAACATGACCGGTCAGGAGTGGCCTACACTAAAAGCAAAATAATCCCAACAAAATTAAATAAATTTAGTGTAACAAGTGTTTTAGTAAGTAATACTGAAGTTGTGCACAATTATCAGTTTCCATTTAGGTTTATGTTGCCCATTCATTAGTAGGACCCAAAAGCACAGTAGAACCCAAAAGCATAATCAGTGCTCTAACTCCCCCATTCGCTGGTCTGGAGCAATGAAGTGGTGACGCAGGGTACTGCACTAAAAACACAAATTACCTCCAAAGTCCCACAGCATAATTGCAAACTTTTAGTGGAGCAACTACTGTACATTCCATGAGACGTTTGAGAAGAAAAAAACCATGCAGGGCCTTACATTAACCTGTTTATTCACTTGTCCTTCAGATAAGGTGAATGAAAGTGTTGTTTGATGCAAGAAACCCCTTTACAAAATAAAATGCATTATTCCCATACCATTATTACAGAGAATCAGACAAATTATGCTACCCTCTGGCTATTATTCCGCTTAGCTTATTCAATACAGTCTCAAAATACAACACTGCCCCTTTAAGACCAAAGCTCTTTAACGGACTCGCTTTTCAAAGATAGCTAGAAATGCACACATTTTGAACTCTTCTATGAAGCAACCACTCCATTGATGACTAAAAGTTAGCTATAACTGGGATAATAACTCACTAACTAGCAAAGAATATGAACACGTGGCAACATGCAGCTCTCGCTTTGATCTCAAAACAAGTGCATCTACTAGTGACCGCTCATGCTGTAAACACAGTCCAGTTCAAAAGTGAATGGCAGATCCATATATGGCAATGGCTATTTGCACATAGGCCTACTGCAGCTCTGACTGGTTATGGTCCACCGGTCTGTGTAGAGTACTGGCCTGATCTAAATATAAAATGGTTCCACAGTAAAATGTTTAAACAAAGACAAAAAGGTTAGCATGTTCAATTAATAAAGTTTGTCTGTTCTCATTAAGATGCAAAAAGATTAAGATGAATGTAGTAGACTGTGTGTAGTAGACTGTTTCTGGATGACGCTGTAGTAAACAGTGTGTAGTAGACTTTGTACGTGGATGACTGTGTAGTAGACTGAAATGTTGAGGTCACTGTATGGTTTACCAGGAGGGGTGTGGAACACAAACATGGGTCTGAGGTTTGGTGAGAGGCGTGGGATTAACTCATGTGGCATCTTAGACCTCTATCATTATGGTTCCCACATTCACAGCCTCAAGTCTGACTGCCTCGCCAGGCTTTCAGTCCACTTTCAAGAATCAAATAGACTACAAAAGCTGAGTGGACAGTGTGTGACTGAGCTTTTGCAAAGATGTAGCTTGATGTACAAGACAGATTTTAGATGGTCAACATTCCTATTGCTTTTCCCTTTTCCCTCCATTACATTTACATTTAAGTCATTTAGCAGACGCTCTTATCCAGAGCGACTTACAAATTGGTGCTTTCACCTTATGACATCCAGTGGAACAGCCACTTTACAATAGTGCATCTAGGTCTTTTAAGGGGGAGAAGGATTTTTATCCTATTTAGGTATTCCTTAAAGAGGTGGGGTTTCAGGTGTCTCCGGAAGGTGGTGATTGACTCCGCTGTCCTGGCGTCGTGAGGGAGTTTGTTCCACCATTGGGGGGCCAGAGCAGCGAACAGCAGCATCATTTCCCCTCCAAGCAGCATCATTTCCCCTTAATTTGTTACCATTTAGGCAAAACCTTCCAATTCGCAAACCATGTGAGTCAGTCAGTTCCTGGTCACCTCCCAGGTTCACAGTCCACTAGTCTCCTCTACTCCGCTGCCAGCACTGGCACAGCAAATCAGATAACAGCCCAGCCCCAACCAGCTTGTACAGCTAGATATGACCTCCATACTCCCGCCCCCAGGGACAATGACATCACAGTCCAACAGCCACACAGAGAGACAGAGTGGAGACCACAAGATCCTCAATGATCTACATCAAGTTATTCATAGTCCAATAACACACATAAAAGAGAAAAGCATGGAAAATGACATTTTATTAATACCACAGAGTGCAATTCAGCACACAGAACCATTCTACAGAAAGCCAAAGCAGAGTGGTAACCATTTAATGGCAGCATCTGCTAATAGCGTTTTTATTGTCCTTAGTGTGGTATTTGTTTATTTGAGTACAGGTGTTGATAGATGCAGCCATGTCAGATGACTCTCTGAGAAGGGGAGCAACAAGGGTTAGGCTAGTGCCCCTCTATTACTTATTCACCCTGGACTAGAGGTCGACCGATTAATCGGAATGGCCGATTTCAAATTTTCATAACAATCTGTATCATTTTTATTTTATTTTTTTAAATACACCATTATTTCATTTTTATTTAACTAAGCAAGTCAGTTAAGAACACATTCTTATTTTCAATGACGGCCAAGGAACGGTGTGTTAACTGCCTCGTTCAGGGGCAGAACGACAGATTTTCACCTTGTCAGCTCGGGGATCCAATCTTGCAATCTTACAGTTAACTAGTCCAACACAATAACGACCGTTGCACTCCACAAGGAGACTGACTGCCTGTTATGCGAATGCAGTAAACCAAGGCAAGTTGCTAGCTAGCATTAAACTTCTCTTATAAAAAAAACAAGCAATCATAAATCACTAGTTAACTACACATAGTTGATGATATTACTAGATATTATCTAGCATGTCCTGCGTTGCGTATAATCTGCCTGAGCATACAAGTATCTAAGTATCTGACTGAGCGGTGGTAGGCAGAAGCAGGCGCGTAAACATTCATTCAAACAGCACTTTCGTGTGTTTTGCAAGCAGCTCTTCGTTGTGCGTCAAGCATTGCGCTGTTTATGACTTCAAGCCTATCAACTCCAGAGATGAGGCTGCTGTAACCGAAGTGAAATTGCTGGCTAGTTAGCGCGCACTAATAGCGTTTCAAACGTCACTCGCTCTGAGCCTTCTAGTAGTTGTTTCCCTTGCTCATGGGTAACGCTGCTTCGAGGATGGCTGTTGCCGTTGTGTTCCTGGTTCGAGCCCAGGTAGGAGCGAGGAGAGGGACAGAAGCTATACTGTTACACTGGCAATACTAAAGTGCCTATAAGAACATCTAATATTAATGAAATACAAATGGTAGAGGGAAATAGTCCTATAATAACTACAACCTAAAACTTCATACCTGGGAACACCTGGGGTGGCAGGGTAGCCTAGTGGTTAGAGCGTTGAATCCCCGAGCTGACAAGGTACAAATAAAATATTGAAGACTCATGTTAAAAGGAACCACCAGCTTTCATATGTTCTCATGTTCTGAGCAAGGAACTTTAGTTAGCTTTCTTACATTGCACATATTGCACTTTTACTTTCTTCTCCAACACTTTGTTTTTGCATTATTTAAACCAAATTGAACATTTCATTATTTATTTGAGGCTAAATTGATTTTATTGATGTATTATATTAAGTTAAAATAAGTGTTCATTCAGTATTGTTGTAATTGTCATTAATCACAATTATTTTAAATTGTAATTATTATAATTTTTTTAATATAATTTTTTTTATTTTTAAATAATCGGTATCGGCGTTGAAAAATCATAATCTGTCGACCTCTACCCTGGACAGGAACCTAGGTCATCCAAGTTAGCTTATTGCCATGCTCAAACACACAGAAGCTTTTAATCAGTATTTCAAAATATCCTCCTGGGTGTCAGAAAAGTCTGATATGAACCCTTTGGTTGTCCTTATGTATGTACATAGACACACAGTTGCTGAGTGAGTGAGTGTTTTTATTTTATATTTGACTAGGCAAGTCATTTAAGAACAAATTATTATTTACAATGATTACCTACCAAAAGGCCTCCTGCAGGGACAGGGGATTAAAAACAAAAAAAAATCTAATAAAAATATAGGATAAAACACACATCACGACCAGAGAGACACCACAACACCACATAAAGACAGATCTAAGACAACACAGCATGGCAGCAACACAACATGACAACACAGCAGCAGCACATGGCAGCAGCACAAAACATGGTACAAACATTGGGCACAGACAAAAGCAAAGGGCAAGAGGGTAGAGACAACAATACATCATGCGAAGCAGCCACAACTGTCAGTAAGAGTGTCCATGATTGAGTCTTTGAATGAAGAGATGGAGATAAAACGGTCCAGTTTGAGTGTTTTTTGCAGCTCGTTCCAGTCGCTAGCTGCAGCCTAATTAGAGTCGATGTATAAACATGTCCTAAAATCACACAAAAAAAACAACCACTAGTCAGTTTCAGGGAACAACAAGGAAAGGCGATCACGTCTCCAACATGAACAGAATACCACGGGCAAACGCCATCCCTCCTGACCAGCGACAGTCAATAGCAGCAGGGCACCTGGGAGACGGAGGTCCACATTCAATTAGACTACCTTATGAAATGCCTACTTCAACTTCTGCTATACCACTCATTACAAGATATCTTGCGGTGGTACATTTCACTGACATCCGAACTGACTTTTGCATATTGTGAAACGTCATAATCAATGGAAGAGAAACGCATGAGTCAGAGTCAACGACTTAAGCGGCTGCCAGTCAACCATTAGGCTAGATGACATCAGAGCTCAACGGAATTCACCTAGCACAACAAAAGTGTGGAGGCAGGCAGCCAAGGCGGGACAGAACAAGAGCTGCTCTAATTTCTAGGGTGTATTCCCACTGCTGGACTCATTCATTGTTGCTGCTGTAGACAGAGGAGATGTACTACGGCCAGTCCCCCCCCCCCCCACACAGACAGACAGAGACAGAGAGAGAAACCTCCACAACCAGTCTGTCATTGCACTTCTTTGGCATGTTTCCGTGTCTACACTGACAGAAATAACCATCTTCAGCCCCAGAAGAACTTCTGTGATGGTATGACGCTACTTCAAAGAATATTCAGAAAAATGAGTCAAACACTCCACTTCCTCTCAGGTTTCTCTTTCACCCACATGCCATGTATGTTTGCTTCTGTAGCTTGCATTATGCCACAGAGCCATACTTTCTTAAAGTAATCCTGTCTCAAACCAAGAGCTAAAACAGTTCATATAGCCTAAGCACCTCTTAACACAACAACTTGATATCAGCACACTGGCATTTGTAATATTTAGTATATTCTGTAAATGCTTACAATAAATCCTTAGTTATTACTTGATTTTTTAATTACTTTGTCAACTTTTATACTATTAATGACAGTATTAGTTTTACTGGTAATTGTATTATTACTGCAGTGTTGAGGAAGTCCACAAGAAAATGAATGTATTGCACCGTTTATGCTGAATCCTGTGCATATGACGAATACATGTTGATTTGAACTTATGTAACAAAAAGATACCCAAAAACAACATCAAAACAGAAGAAAACATTTCAAACAGCCTAAATGCCATAGTGATCGGCATCAGGACCCAAACCATTCCATGTTAAGATTGGTGGACAGACTTACTAGCTACTTTAGGTAGATCGCTGGCATTTTCTACAAGGAATCTGCCTCCCGAAAAAAGCTTCTCCCAAGTGGGTGACACCTACTCCCGTTGCCTGCTGCTTGGAATCCACCTGGCGATCTGTTCACTGTCTTCCCTAGCCTGTCTCCCCCTGTTTGTTATAGGTACCACCGCCACACTCCCCCCTCTCTTCCAGGCTTTCACTCACCTCCAACACACATGCACTTACACACACTGCAGACTTTGGACTGATCAGAATTTTAGATAGGCTAATTAACTTACTCAGAAACACTTCAATTAACTAGGATAGGCCTACTATTGATTTATTTTCTATCATACTTGTATAGCCTACTGGACTCAGAGCTACTCTCTCAAGCTCTTGTTGGGACGAGTGACTCTGAACTTACAACGACTAGCCCCAAGTCCTTATATATTTCTTTCTTCTGCTTTATGCTATTTGCCTCATGACTCCTGCACACTTTGTTGACCATGAACTTGCTTGTTTACCCAACCGTGGGACAGGTTACATGGACTCTTGGCACCCCATCCTATCCATCTCTTGTCGGCTTTATATTCATGTTACCTGATGAAATTGTACAATATGATATTGTTGCCATCTGATGCACATTCAAATGTCACAAGGCATCAACATTGCAGAGCTCTCGCCGTGCCCTGACTATTCCTGCTGATGATATCTGGAAATGTGCATGTAGACCCTGGCTCATCTACTGTTGCTAGCCCCAATTCTGACTTGTGCACTGATATCTGTTTCACTGATTTCTGCTCTCGTAAAAGCCTGGGTTTTCTGCACGTTAACACTAGAAGCTTATTGCCTAAAATGTATCAATTGAAAGTGTAGGTTCACAGCTCCGATCCAGAGACGTGGTTATTTAGGAGTGTTTTGAACACTGATGTTAACCTTTCTGGTTATAACCTTTTTCAGCAAGACAGATCTTCCAAAGGTGGAGTGGCAAACTTTACCAGGTGTGTCCCTAAACAATTTAATTTTCTGGTTTTAAGCATTAAACTTTCAAATAGCTCCGTTGATTGTTGCTGGGTGTTTTTGGCCAACATCAGCACCGACCTGTACCCTACCTGCCCTAAGCTCCCTCCTGGCCCCTTACACTAAGTCTGAATTTGTCCTGCTAGGTGACCTTAACTGGAACATGCTTAAACCACCTGACCAACTCCTAAAGCAATGGGACTCGCTACAACTTTCAGATTATTACCAATCCCACAAGGTATGACTCCAAACACCCAAATTTGTATTATTATTATTTATTTATTTTTAACTACACAAGTCAGTTAAGAACAAATACTTATTTTCAATGACGGCCTAGGAACAGTGGGTTAATTGCTTTGTTCAAGGGCAGAACAGATTTTTACCTTGTCAGCTCAGGGATTCGATCTAGCAACCTTTCTGTTACTGGCCCAACAGTCTAACCACTAGGCTACCTGCCGCCCCAATGGCTACTCTCCTTGGTGTTATCCTCACAAATAATCCTGATAGGTCATTACAGAAAACATCAATGATACCTTAGTGATCACCGTTTTACAGCCTGTGTTCGCAATGGCTGTTCAGCAAAACAACCTGTCCTGATTTGCCATAGAAGCTTGACTAAAAAAAAAAACTGAGCAAGCCTTCCTTTATGACCTGGCCTCTAAATTTGTATAGAATCCACTTGATTCCCTTTGTCGAAGACGGTTGTACCTTATTTTTTTTAAAAATATTTTCAGTGGTATTGTTAACAAACACGCCCCATAAAGAAAATGAGAATTAAAAACAGATTCAGACCCTGGTTCGACTGTGCTCAGGCAGAGTTACTCCACCTCAAGAATTCCATGTGGCGAAAGGCTCGGCACAAGCATCTTCAGTCTGACTGGCTCTCGTTCAGGCAAATGAGAAATAAGTGCACTCAGGCCATCCAGAAGGCCAAAGTTATTGCTCCTTAAAGTAACTTCTCTCTCTGTGGGTCTAACCAAGAAGTTCTGGAAAACAGTTAAAGACCTGGAGAATAAAACCTCCTCCTCACAGCTGCCCATGTCCCTTAATGTTGATGATGTGGTGGTAACAAAACAATTTGGAAGGTTGTTGAGGGCGGTCACATGTGTTGCAAAGCAGAGGATCACAGGTTCAAGCCCAGTATGGGCCTGACAACTCATACTAAATTGTTCCGTTGCTCTGTGATTCGCTACATAGTTTAGTCTGAGACTGCCATCACTGAAGTCATTTGTGGTGACCAGGGGCCTCATACAAAACAAAGCCATCATCGGTTGGATCAATCAGAGTATCAAAGCCAATGACACATTTTTAAACAGCTGCTTTACCCACGTGTTCTGGCTCAACCCATCGGTTTCAGGACCAATCAGACAGCCCAGAATGTGTTCAAATTCGGTAAAGTGTCAGAGAGGTACTCAGTTCCTTCTCAGCAATGGGTCTGGATCTAAGGTCCGTGGGCGTGGCGTAGCATTTGGCCGGAGCAAAGTGTCTGGGTAGTCAGGCAAGGGCAGTCGGACAGTGGAGGAAGCTAAGCTGTTAGCATCACACTGACCCCCGTTACACGTCCCTCTCATATGGGCATAACTCTAAATGCTTTGTTGTGCATTTGTGTAGGCATGTTTGAGTGTGCACCTGTGTGTGAGATTACTTCCCTAAGAGCTGTCAACAGGGGAATGTGGGAGGTCATTTCTGGCAGGAAAATTGAGGTCAGCAGCAAATGACTAACGTTAATTACAGCAGACATCTGTCAAGTGCTATTTGAGCGCAAAGTCCCTCATCTGAAACTACATGTGTTTGTTGAGTGGTCATCTAGTATGCTCCCATTTGACTATGGAAATGCTCCATGTATGAGGTGCAAGGCAATGCATAGCTAGAAAAAGTGTGTGTGTGTGTGTGTGTGTAATATTCTTCTGAGTGAGTCTTTGAATTGGGAAAACCTGCTTAACAAGCTGCTTTCATGGGTGCTTGTTTTGTGTCTTTATATGAAGGCTGATCTCACACACTGCTGATGTGGGAGACAGAGACAGGACCAGCCTGTTAAAGAGGGCTGTGGGTTAGAGTGCACAACACAAACAGGCAAATGGGAAAACAATCAAATGCAGTGAGAAAGAGGAAGCACTAAAGTGGAAATGATGAGTTGCCTAGTTCTGCAATAAGCTGTGAGTCAACACAATGTTATAGTCATGAAATTCTATTGAATGCCTATTTCTTGCTGATAGATCATTTTTGTTTAAAAACAGACTAGGCTAGTGAGAAAATAGGACATGATGACAGACCCCACAGGGCCAGGTACACACCTGTTGTTTATACATCATACACACATCCTATCCAACAGTCTCCTCAGAGCCAACACTAAACTGGGTTAGTGAGTGATAGGGACAGTCAGTGCATTATAAATTAACAAAACTGGTGCAGCTCAGGTATAGAGTACATATTTTCATTCATTAGCCTCACAGGGGGAAAGTATTAGGCCCAAGGCGATTGATTATGTGCAACACAAAAGTATAGAATGTTGCCTAGTGATAGACTGCCATGATATAGGTGGTGCATAGTGGGTCCTGTCCCACTGCCGATTTCCGGGTGTGGCATGGAACTTATAAATAGACCAGTGGGAGACCAGCCTACACCTAGGTTTCCCTTTGAAACAAGGGCAGAACACCAGTTAGCCCAACATGTACTCTTAAGAAGTCTACCATTACTCATTAAGGTCCAAGGATCTTCTGTTGTTATTTTCAGAGGTAGACTGGCTCTGGCAGCCAAAAACTCCATCTAAACGTGAATCGATTCTAAAATCACAAAGCCCTTTACTTTTAATGTTACACCAATATCATTTCACTATGCAAAACATACAATTACTATACAATGTTTTAGCAGGCTTTATCACAGTGGCACATGACAGTATTTTCAGTGACAACACGTTTCTGGCAGCCATCTTCCGTCACACACAGGTGTTCATAGCATGCTAGATAGCTAATTAGCATCTGTCTCGCATAAACATGCGCTGTAACATGGAGATATGGCGTTGTGAGAACAGTAACCCTAACCCTATTAAAAAGGTGTATATCAATTTATGCTTTCGTTTTAGAAAATTATTTCCCGCTGATATGAAAGAAAAGGTCCGTACGCTTCCAAAACCGTACCGCAAGCGATGCACGTTACGCCTCGATCACACCTACAGTGTTTGCGCAAAATGGTTTGCAGCATCTGGATGCTGTGCAACAAAAGTTTAACATTCACCTTCTGCTAACATTTTTGTCAAGCTGTCTATGCGTACAGTTGGACGCATACCTTCGGCAAACGCAGTGTTCCATTGGAAATTAATGTACTCCTGGTGTACCAAAATGCATGACACTGTCAGTGTGATCAAGGCGTTAATGTTCAGACCGAGCGTTGGGGATATTAACCTCCAATGACTTGTGTAATGTAATGGAACGGAGTCATTCAAGGGCTAAACACCAGTGTGACATCACACAAAATACATTTTTCTCCAGTCTACACTACACCCACCTATTATCTCTGTACTCACCCACTATAAACAAGTTCTTTGGACCCCACAAAACGATACAGCATATTTACGCAGGATACATTGCCTAACTACCGGTAATATTTTTTGTTTTTTTACAGGCAAAGAGTATAAAATTCATAAGGGTATAGAAATTATACACAACAGCAGATCCTATGCAAACACCACTGGGAAACCAATGCTGTTGGCCTCTTTGTGGCACCCCAACTTGCCAAGTGCAGCATCATATTTAAGTGGATTTAAAGGGGGACAAGCAGCCTAATATTCAACTAAATGTTTTTCATATACCTAAATTCTAGACTACACTTCATACAGATTATGCCCAACATAGCCATGCCAGACTGAAACAAGCAGCTACTGTAGCTAGTTGTGTTCTGTTGTGTAATGTCATCATGTCACCCAGAGAGTTATAAATTACATACATCTCAAATGTAAAACAATTCAATGTGTACTGGGAACAGTCTACAATACACAAATAATTAAGTTAACAATCTAATCTACTGATCAGTCGACTGAAGTAGCCTGATTTAATTTCCGTGTTCGGCCCTGCTGACAACCGCTGACACTATTGCAGGAGCAAGTTGCCCCCAAAACGCTAGATAGCAAAGTTATTTGGTCCATATTTATTGCATTTAGTTTTATTTCCTTACATAAATAGATACTACTACGTAATATTTCTGGTCCTAGACCAGTGCCCCCAGGCAACTTTTCACGATTTCCTTTGAAACATTTGTCATCCGCCCTGGCTTGCCACGCAAACGTCGCATCTAACGTCAACATTTCGTTCCTCCTCTTTCGTTTTGTTTTGTTTGCTTACGCCAAGTGCGTAAATGAGTATGTGACCAAATACCAGTTTAGGAGCACGGATCATCTCACAACTTTACCTAGCTAGCGAAATTTCTTACTAAAAGCTGACTCCAGGGAGCTTTGGCAAATTGAGTTGAGTGAGCACCACCAACCTGCCAACGAAATTTTCCAAGACCGAGCTTTTTCCAGCACTCTGCCCACCGACCACAGCAATTTGCGGTAGGTCCAAGTTACAACTCTGGCCGATGGAACTGAAAGCGTCCTGAAGTTTGTTGATAAGGGGGATCAAATCTTCCATCCCCCGGTTCCCCATGGTTTCGTTGGATCGGCTCCCCACCCGAACTAACGTTAGCCTACTACGTTAACGTTACTAGTTAGCAAGGTGCTCGGGTTACTCCGAAGTGTTGAATTCCACCTTTCAAGCCGCCCTGTCTTCACTCTGTCAAAGGAAAATATGCTGCTTACAAATTGTGTAACTTCAAATTTAGTTAGGATTACAGTAACGTGTTCTTATAAACACGAAAAATACTCAAAGTCAACGAAACGGATAGAAAACTCACAAAACAAAACTTCCACCATCCGGTCAGGCAAGTCGACATCCGACCTAACCGGTGATAAAGGCTACCGCCTCCTGTCAATTAAATAATTGGTCAATCTCACTGTTCGTCTCTAATCACTCTCCTTTCATTGGCTAGTTGTTTTCAACGTCAAAGGGGTGTGTTCACCTCTGGACATTGCTTCAATGGGCAAATTAATACTTGATGATACAATTATTACATGACAAGACATGCAAGGATAGCTTCTACGAGTTTGCTGTCAATTATATTGTAATGAAGACATATTTTTTACAACTCAATGCAAATATTAGATTACTGTAGTTCCGGTATGTCACGTGCTTGTTGACGTCGTCTGTGTGCAACAACATGGCTGCGCCCATAGCCAGAGGAGCTGCAACGAGCAGCCTTGAAACAGGCATGGTTGTCAAGAAAGCCGTTTCCATCGTTGCACCTCTTGCTCTCCGAATAATCGCCGAATGTCCAGTGACCAAAGCGAGGGCTTGTGATCTCAAACTCCCTCACTGTACGGTCAGCACCCCAGTGTTTATGCCTGTTGGTACACAAGGCACGATGAAGGGAATCACAGTGGACCAACTCGATGATCTGGGATGTCAGATTTGTCTTGGCAACACATACCACTTGGGTATGAGGCCGGTAAGTGTAGCACAATAATGTAAGAAAGGAGCCTAACGTTACTCGTTATAGTCCAAGGACCTTACATGTTCTGTTTAAAGGGGCAATCAGAATTTGCTACATCCATTTTAGGATTTATACATTAATGATATGTACCCATTGATTCTTGAAGAACATCATTTATAAATGCCTCATGAGCTTAGTTCAACTGTCATACCTCCAAAATATATACAATATAACTTTGTTTTACTCCAATCTTTGTAAACAAAGTTAATGTAAACAGACACAGTATAGCCTCAAAACATGGTCAAAGCTATAATTGTGATATCATGGATGGTCAGTCCTTGCATCCATAGCTCTGTCTATGAATGTGAGAATGGTTACATATCTCCAGCCCCGTCCCGCAGCGTTTTACTGAAACAGTGGTGGAGAGGCTTTTTTGTTATTGTTTCAACTGCTGATTTGTACTTTAAAGGCACATTTGCCCAGGAAGACAAAACAGCCAAATACTCCATCTAAACGTTAAATTGATTCTCACTTGCTGTAAACTGGTACTAGAAACATAAATCCCTCTACTTTCATATCACATCAAAATAATTGAGCAAATGCACACTTACTGTAGACTTGTTTAACTGGTTTAACACAGTTGCGGCCAACAGTGTTTTTCAGTGACAAAAAGCTGTGTATAACCCTATAAAGCTGTGTATAACCCTATAAATCTGTGTATAAATGTAACCTTTTGTTTTTTGAAAATTATTTATTGCTAATATGAAAGATATAAGGTCCTTATGCTTCCAAAACTGTACTGCAAGTGATGCGTGTTAATGTTCAGACTGAGCTTCAGGGCTCTTAACACAACTCCCCTGTATAGAAGACGTCTTCGTCCAATAACTCTTATGTGTAATGTAATGTAATGGAACTGAGAGTCATTATCAATGGCTACATTAAGTGGTGCTAGGGCTATTCACATTGTGTATCAAAGATTATTGACCTTGTAGACAGCTCTTTGTTGTCAGTGTCTGGTGTGCTGCAGACAGTGAGGGTGGTGTTTGTCTGTCTGTCCCATCACAGGGTCCTGAGCTGATTGAGAAAGCAAATGGCCTGCATGGCTTCATGAACTGGAAAAGAAACCTTTTGACTGTGAGTATCAGCTAATGTGTTGACTGCTTAATTGGGCTAAAAAGAACAAGGGTCTCTTTTACCCAAATGTCTGCTTTTCAAGATATGTGAGCATCATATGATGGGGAGGATTTCTGTATTTTGAAGGTCACATATCTTGAAAACTTGAGTGCTGACAAGAAAAACATTTTGGGACTACAGTATGTCAACAATGGACTATTGAAACACAAACCAAAAGATCGTTTTTGGTTGGAATTTTCCTTAAGCCCACCATTTCTACATAGGACAGTGGGGGCTTTCAGATGGTGTCTCTTGTTGAACTATCTGAGGTTACTGAGGAGGGGGTCAAGTTCAAATCTCCTTACGATGGGAAGGAGATCCTTCTGAGTCCTGAGCAGTCAATCGCCATACAGAACAGTCTGGGTAAGAAGGACACAATCCAGTATCCACTCCCAATGAATCAGTCTGGAAAGTAAAGCCACTATACTTCAGGTAGTACTCCTGTTCTTAATTTTAATATCGCACCATTTCTGTTTTGTCCAGGGTCAGACATCATGATGCAGTTGGATGACGTGGTCAGCAGTACGGTGACTGGGCCGCGGGTGGAGGAGGCTACGTGGAGATCGATTCGCTGGCTGGACCGCTGCATTGCAGCCAATAAGAATCCAGATAGACAGAACCTGTTTGCCATCATCCAGGGGGGCCTGAACACAGAGCTGCGCAAAGCCTGTCTAGAGGGTAAGATGTTCCCCCCTGTTTCATCTATGTCTATCGATGACTAACCTCCCTCAAAGCCGTTCAGCACAGAAAATTGCTCTGTCTTCATGCTAATTAGTTTAACATCTTATTTTGGAAATACGGTGGAAAAGAGCTAATGAAAAATACATTATCTGTGCAGATGCTGATACCAAATTTCGTGAAATTTGCATATTTCCAGAGGATACATATTTTAAAAATATTTTTCTGTTCCTGTGCTTTTTACAGAAATGACAAAACGGGATGTTCCTGGCTTTGCTATGGTGGGTTGAGCGGAGGTGAGGAGAAGGATGATTTCTGGAGGATGGTGACACTCAGCACAGACCACCTGCCTCGGGAGAAGCCTCGCTACCTCATGGGGGTTGGGTATGGCTGCCATCTTCCTTATGTTATAACAGCACATTTACATGCATAAATGACATAAATTGCAAATGTTTTGTCGTGCCGTACAGATATTTCTATGTATGTGGTTCATGTGTTTTGCTGTGGGTCACAGTTATGCAGTAGACCTGGTGGTGTGTGTTGCTCTGGGTTGTGACATGTTTGACTGTGTCTTCCCAACACGCACTGCAGTAAGTATTCCATTCTCTTACATATTATGAGTCACCTACTCTCTATTAATTTACTTCAAAATAAATATTCTTATCACAAGTGCAGAGAAACCCAATAGCTTCTTTTATCATTTAGTCCATAGCAGTACTACTTTCTTTATAATGATTCTATTGATGATTATGGTTCTGATGATAATGAAGTGATCTTCTTCCTTTCATCCCAGAGGTTTGGCTCAGCTCTGGTCCCGTGGGGATCTCTGACCATTACCAAGAAGCAGTTTGCCAAGGACCTACAGGCAATAGACCCAGACTGCCAGTGCCCCACCTGCCGGAGGTAAAGGCATATTAACCCTGGTACGCTGAGGGACAGAATACGGAGGGTTGAAGGAATGGAGTATGTAGGGGTTAGAGAAACTGGTTTACAAATCTCAATTCTCTTCAATGGATGTTTTTAGTTGTAGGTTGAATGATTCTGAGCATTGTTTTCTCATGGGGCGTCAGGGTAGCCTAGTTGTTAGAGCGTTGGAACAGTAACCAAAAGGTTGCTAGATCGAATCCACGAGCTGACAAGGTAAAAATCTGTTGCTCTGCCCCTGAACAAGGCAGTTAATCCACTGTTCCTAGGCCATCATTGTAAATAATATAACTAATTAAATAAAGGTTAAATATATCAATTTAAAAAAAATACATTATCAGTTTTCATTTGCTCCCCAATGACTCCAGGCACAGTCGGGCCTATCTGCATGCTCTGTTCAAGAGTGACACCGCAGCCATGCATCACATTACCATCCACAACATCTCCTACCAGGTCTGTGTTTCTATAATGGTTAATAGTTTCCTTTAGTTACTATTTGCCATAGATGAGATAATAACCTTATCCTCTATCTTTGCGTCCAGCTCACTCTGATGCGGTCGATGAGACAGAGCATCATAGATGGTCGCTTCCCAGACTTTGTGAGGACATTCATGAAGAGAATGTTCCCCTCTCCTGAACAGTATCCAGGCTGGGCGGTGGATGCTCTAGGAACAGTCAACATCACATTGAATTAAACTGCTTTATACAGCCTGGGACTTCCTCTGAAATGGCCAATAGGACCTTTTATATGAGAAATCAGATCTCCTTTTTAAAAATGGTTTGGTTTGTTATGAAATCGCCTTTTCTACTTTTATGCTTCACTTGGGTAATTGCTTCTGCCTGTATATTCTGTCAGACTTACTCCTGAATGGTTCAATGACGGTGATGTACCTGAATATTTTACTGTCTTTATGATTTAGTTACGTTCATGTTTTGTTACAGTACGGTTAGTTTTTTTTGTCATTTATATGCTAAATATTCGGTTGAAAGTTCTGAATTTACATTGTACTGCTTTCAACTCCTGTCAGACATACAGTACCTTTGTGACATCCAGTTTTCACTCTGCAGACCTTTTCAGTGTATGATAATGTAGGAGTGGAGTAGTGTTGTTGAAGTCCAGGAACTGTCTCCTCTGATATATTCAGACACTTTTAGTTGTTACCATGGCTACAGACCAGCGGCCCACCCTCTTTAAATTCCATGCATGACTTCTAACACAGAAATGTGGTCATGAACTAACAATTAGAGAGATTTTGGAACATTTCCTAGGGCTTATTATCGACCTTTACCAGCAGGAGGAAGCGAATACATTTCTATAATTGAGTTCTGTTTTGTTGTGCAGGAGATGAGGACACAGGAACCCACATTTGTGTGCTTTTGACTTTGGGCCACTAGAGGGCAAAAATATTCTAAACCTGATGAAAATGCACGTGAGCCAGATTACCCATCTGTTTAGTTGACATGCTGGAGAAGTTTCATAGGAAGGAATGGGAATTCTACCCACCCAGTTTGGTTCAAATGCAGAGAAGTAGAGCATGTATGGTTTAGTCAGATTTGCATGCTGAGGGCAGACAGTAGTGGCAAACCAATTCTCAAGGAAGTGGCTTAGGGGATCACAATTTCCTGTGTCTCCGAAGTGCTACTTTCTCAAACAAAAAATGACACCCAATACAATGAGTTCCAGCAGTCAAGACAGTCGGAGGACAGAGAATAATAGGGTGTCATAATCTGCCATTGAAGCAAACCAGGATCAAAGACATATTGGAAAACAATAGGCAAGATTTTTTGTAAGATTCCAATGTTTAGGTTTTTGTTCCAGAAACAACATTTTGTTTGATTGGTTCCTGTTTTTCTATTAGAAATTGAGGTCCTTTCTGTTTCAGTTTTTCATTGTAAGACATGTAATTAAAGATTTAATAGGCTACGTTGCAGTTGTAAAAGCACCTGTTGCCTTTAGTTGAGAGACAAGATCTTTAAATAAAGCCACCCTGTATAGGCTACAGAGTTTATACATGGGTTGTAATTGTTAATACCTGTCAGTTATTAGTTTATAATGCTAAACATATAATAATAATAAACATGTAATAGTAATGAGCAAGTTATTCTTTCATGAATCAACACGTTTGACAACACATTTTTACCTAAGTGTGCGTGTCACTTGAATTAGATTATTTTATGGGATATTGTAGTCCTATTGGATGAATTCTCTAAGAATATTGCCTTTATCTACAGTCGTGGCCAAAAGTTTTGAGACACAAATATTAATTTTCACAGAGTCTGCTGCCTCAGGTTGTATGATGGCAATTTGCACATACTCCAGAATGTTAAGAAGAGTAATCAGATGAATTGCAATTAATTGCAAAGTCCCTCTTTGCCATGCAAAAGGACCAGCTCACATCATGTCAGTGATTCTCTCGTTAACACAGGTGTGAGTGTTGACAAGGACAAGGCTGGTGATCACTCTGTCATGCTGATTGAGTTCGAATAATAGACTGGAAGCTTCAAAAGGCTCTTGGAATCATTGTTCTTCCTCTGTCAATCATGGTTACCTGTAAGGCAACACGTGCCGTCAAAAAGGTCTTCACATGCAAGGATATTGCTGCCAGTAAGATTGCACCTAAATCAACCATTTGTCGGATCATCAAGAACTTCCAAGGAGAGCGGTTCAATTGTTGTGAAGAATGCTTCAGGACGCCCAAGAAAGTCCAGCAAGCACCAGGACCGTCTCCTAAGTTGATTCAGCTGGGGGATCGGGGCACCACCAGTACAGAGCTTGTTCAGGAATGGTAGCAGGCAGGTGTGAGTGCATCTGCACGCACAGTGAGGCGAAGACTTTTGGAGGATGGCCTGGTGTCAAGAAGGGCAACAAAGAAGCCACTTTTCTCCAGGAAAAACATCAGGGACAGACTGATATTCTGCAAAAGGTACAGGGATTGGACTGCTGAGGACTGGTGTAAAGTCATTTTCACTGATGAATCCCCTTTCCGATTGTTTGGGGCACCCGGAAAAAAAGCTTGTCCGGAGAAGACGAGGTGAGCGCTACCATCAGTCCTGTGTCATGCCAACAGTAAAGCATCCCGAGACCATTCATGTGTGGGGTTGCTTCTCAGCCAAGGGAGTGGGCTCACTCACAATTTTGCCTAAGAACACAGCCATGAATAAAGAATGGTACCAACACATCCTCCGAGAGCAACTTCTCCCAACCATCCAGGAACAGTTTGGCGACAAACAATGCCTTTTTCCAGCATGATGGAGCACCTTGCCATAAGGCAAAAGTGATAACTAAGTGGCTTGGGGAACAAAACATCGATATTTTGCGTCCATGGCCAGGAAACTCCCCAGACCTTAATCCCTTTGAGAACTTGTGGTCAATCCTCAAGAGGCGGGTGGACAAACAAAACCCCACAAATTCTGACAAAGTCCAAGCATTGATTATGCAATAATGGGCTGCCATCAGTCAGGATGTGGCCCAGAAGTTAATTGACAGCATACCAGGGTGGATTGCAGAGGTCGTGAAAAAAACATTGAAGGGTCAACACTGCAAATATTGACTCTTTGCATCAACTTCATGTCATTGTCAATAAAAGCCTTTGACACTTGTGAAATGCTTGTAATTATAATTCAGCATTCCATAGTAACATCTGTCAAAAATATCTAAAGACACTAAAGCAGCAAACTTGGTGGAAATTAATATTTGTGTCATTCTCAAAACTTTTGGCACACCATGCAAAATCAACCAAGTGTGAACAAATACAACTTAACTGTTTCTTAATGCACTTTGGTAAAAACCAACAACTAGGGGGGTCTAACTCATATAGCCCCAGGGGCCGCATTCGGTCTTCAACGAGATCCAGCGGGCCACATTGAAAATGTGTTATATTTCCATGTAGTCAAAATTTGCAAAATATATTTGACTATCCATTGTTTTGGGAATGTTCTGTGCTCTCTGAATGTTTGGGGATTAGCCTATTATTGAGCTAGACAGTTAAGAAATTGTATGAATGTACAGTTGAAGTTGGAAGTTTACATACAAGTTTTAATGACTCCAACCTAAGTGTATTTCAACCACTCCACAAATGTCTTGTTAACAATCTATAGTTTTGGCAAGTAGGTTAAGACATTTACTTCATGCATGACACAAGTTATTTTTCCAACAATTGTTTTCAGATAGATTATTTCACTTATAATTCACTGTATCACAATTCCAGTGGGTCAGAAGTTTGCATACACTAAGTTGACTGTGCCTTTAAACAACTTGGAAAATTCCATTAAATGATGTCATGGCTTTAGAAGCTTCTGATAGGCTAATTGACATCATTTGAGTCAATTGGAGGTGTACCCGTGGATGTATTTCAAGTCCTACCTTCAAACTCAGTGCCTCTTTGCTTGACATTATGGGACAATCAAAAGAAATCGGCCAAGACCTCAGAAAACAAATTGTAGACCTCCACAAGTCTGGTTCATCCTTGGGAGCAATTTCCAAACACCTGAAGGTGCCATGTTCATCTGTACAATAGTACGCAAGTATAAACACCATGGGACCACGCAGCCATCATACCGCTCAGGAAGGAGACGCGTTCTGTCTCCTAGAGATGAACGTACTTTGCTGCGAACAGTACAAATCAATCCCAGAACAACAGCAAAGGACCTTGTGAAGATGCTGGAGGAAACACGTACAAAAATATCTATATCCACAGTAATACGAGTCCTATATCGACATAACCTGAAAGGCCTCTCAGCAAGGAAGAAGCCACTGCTCCAAAACCGCGATTAAAAAAGCCAGACTACGGTTTGAAACTGCACATGGGGACGAAGATTGTACTTTTTGGAGAAATGTCCTCTGGTCTAAAGAAACAAAAATAGAACTGTTTGGCCATAATGACCATCATTATGTTTGGAGGAAAAAGGGGGAAGCTTGCAAGCCGAAGAACACCATCCCAACCGTGAAGCACGGGGGTGGCAGCATTATGTTGTGGGGGTGCTTTGCTGCAGGAGGTACTGGTGCACTTCACAAAATAGATGGCATCATGAGGTAGGAAAATTATGAGGATATATTGAAGCGACATCTCAAGACTTCAGTCATGAAGTTAAAGCTTGGTCACAAATGGGTCTTCCAAGTGGACAATGACCCCAAGCATACTTCCAAAGTTGTGGCAAAATGGCTTAAGGACAACAAAGTCAAGGTATAGGAGTGGCCATCACAAAGCACTGACCTCAATCCTATAGAACATTTGTGGGTAGAACTGAAAAAAGCATGTGTGAGCAAGGAGGCCTGCAAACCTGACTTAGTTACACCAGCTCTGTCAGGAGGAATGGGCCAAAATTCACCCAACTTATTGTGGGAAGTTTGTGGAAGGCTACCTGAAACGTTTGACCCAAGTTGAACAATTTAAAGACAATGTTACCAAATACTAATTGAGTGTATGTAAATTAATGACCCACTGGGAATGTGATGAAATAAATAAAAGCTCAAATAAATCATTCTCTCTACTATTATTCTGACATTTCACATCCTTAAAAAAAACTGGTGATCCTAACTGATTTAAGACAGGGGATTTTTACTGGGATTAAATGTCAGGAATTGTGAAAAACTGAGTTTAAATGTATTTGGCTAAGGTGTATGTAAACTTGCGTTGAATATAAATCCATTATCATTTCTACAGTTTTGATTTGGTTTTAGTCATTTGAAAGTATATAGAGAAATTAGGTCCTTAAATGGATTAACTCATAAATGGTTTATTGAGCTTACATTAACAAGAATTGGAGCATGACCTGAATAAATGAAAAAAATAAACAAGGCATCTTCAATGAAACGACAACACATCACTATAAAGCTCATGCAAATATGATTAACTTGTTCAGTATTTAAAATGTGCCCTGCAGGGATTTGGGCTTGTAACCTACTGCTCGTAGACTCAGAGTATGTAATTGTCCGAGCAAATGGGTCTGCTTTCGCTGCGTCCATAAAGAGCCAGCGGATGTTCAAAGAGACAACCAGTTGCTCCGCATCCTGTCAAGCCAAAAGTACTCACGTGCATATCACGGCGGAGCATTCTCGACCTGTTGCATTGGAAGAAGAAAGATATTACATTGTGTCAGTAATAAATTAACAACATTTTAGGGTGCTCACACAGGTATGTGTTATTTGGAAGTTGAATAACAAAATAATTGTTAATTTTGATAAGCCCCTCTAGAGGCGTCTCTGTTTGTTCGCGTCTCAATCTCTGGCATTGTGCGCTGGTGGGTTCGGCGCTCAGGAGGGGACCATGGTAGTGGTAGAGCTGGAGAAGGAGGTGCTCCCGCTGCCTCCACGGTACCGGTTCCGAGACCTGTTGCTGGGTGACTGGCAGGCTGATGACAGGTAGGAAATCTTTTCCAGCTTGTTTATTCTGAAGAAACCTGTGTTGGCGCACAACAATCTAGCCTACCCATGGTACCCTGTAATTGCTCACAAGTTAAATTAATCGTCATTTGGAGTCCCTCACTAAGCTAAGAAATTCATCTTTGCGTTGCCATCGCAACCAAAAAAAGAGAACGTAGGCTACTGTAATAATGTCCTTTTTATTGATCTGGCTCTGTTGATGGCGCTGTGGAAGAGGATAGGCTACAACGAGCCACTGTGCTGCAGCAACAGGTTTCATAATGGAAAAGACTGAACTAAATGCACAGACTCCATGTTAATGCTTTTGTGTGTGTGCATGCGTGTGTTTGCTTAGGCATTACGTTTTTTCAGCTATGCATCGGTGGAAGTCAGGCATGTCAAATCCATTTTGATATTTATAATTATGAACGTATATTTGGGAAAGTGTTAATAATTAGGTAGTAATGTGAGCCTCTGGCAGCCATTAATTTAGTCATTATACCACCTATCTATTATTTATCAAGCCTTAGATTGGGTTGATTTATCATGCTCCCTTTCTTTAGCCTGGCTAGGTATGGTCAGGGCTGTTCCAAAAGCAGAACATATGGCCCTACCAAGAGTGTCTGTTAACCTGTACTTAACCATCCATTTTCAGGATAATGTATTTGTTATGGTTTCCCCATGCATATTTATTAATATGGGTATGCTTGCCACACTTGGTGTGGATATTTCATTATAGGGACTAATGCAATACTGAACCACCATTTCACAACTGGACCCCTGGTTGGAGGTGAGAAATGAGGACCAAAATAGCAGGTTCACATTTTTATTGGGATGAGTTTTGTCCTGGAGGCATAACTGAGCAATTTCCGATAGATAGGCCAGCTGCAAAGTCAAAATTCATGACGAAAAACACTAACCTGCACCAAAACACTTGCCTGTGGTCTTCCTCCTGAGTGGGTGTTTAAAATCACATCATTTAAGAAGACTATATGTACTGAACAAAAATATAAACTCACATGTAAAGTGTTGGTCCCATTGTTCATGAGGTGAAATAAAAGATCCCAGAAAAAGAAAGATCCCAGTTCCATATGTACAAAAAGCTTATTTCTCTCAAATTTGGTGCACAAATTTGTTTACATGCCTCTTGGTGAGCATTTCTCCTTTGCCAAGATAATCCATCCACCAGACAGATGTGGCATATCAAGAAGCTGATTAAACAGCATGATCATTACACAGGTGCACCTTGTGTTGGGGACAATAAAATACCACAGATGTCTCAAGTGTTGAGTGAGTGTGCAATTGGCATGCTGACTGCAGGAATGCCCAACAGAGCTGTTGCCAGATAATTGAATGTTCATATCTTGATCATCAGTGGCCGACAACGTCGTTTTAGAGAATTTGGCAGTACATCCAACTGGCCTCAAAACCGCAGACCACGTGTAACCACGCCAGCCCAGGACCTCCACATCCGGCTGAGGAGTATTTCTGTCTGTAATAAAGCCCTTTTGTGTGGAAAACTCATCCTGATTGGCTGGGTCTGACTCCGCAGTGGGTGGACCTGGCTCCCATGGGGTGGGCCTATGCCCTCTCAGACCCACTCATGGCTGTGCTCCTGCCCAGTCATGTGAAATCCATAGATTAGGGCCAAATTAATGTATTTCAATTGACTGATTTCCTCCTATGAACAGTAACTCAGTAAAATCTTTGAAATTGTTGCATGTTGCATTTATATTTTTGTTCAGAATAAAAAGCGTTGAAGAAGGCTTCCATTTAGTCAACATTATCCAATACTACAGAGGCAGTAATACTACGGTTGATTGGCTCTGGTCTCAAAAATAAACAGTCATGCTATAACATTACTGAAACTATATCTGAGATATGTCACAAATGGGGTGTCATTATCGTATTTGTCTCTCAGAGCTGAAAAGGACCCTAGCTTCACTTACAATACTATTATTTCCCATGAACTCCCAAAGGTCTTATTGTTAAGTGTGAAGTACAGGCCTTTTTGTGGTCTGTGCATGGTCATCCTCTTACCAGTAGCCTCTTGTAATGTGTAACCTCACTCAGATGGGGATAAAGATACATCCTGGTTACAGTTCGGTGGTGAAAGCCAAGGTTGTCTTTAGCACAGTGAGGCCCTTTCCTTTCTTCGGAATGCGGTCAGAATGTGATCTACATAGATATCTGTCCATCCAACCCCTAGAAGAGTAGAAGATCAGTCTTCTTGGTATTAACTAAAACACCGTAGCCAAATATCTGAGGAGGAGGATGGAAAATGCATATGACAGAAACAAAGTGGACATTAAGTGGGGAACATAGGGGCCATAAACATCGGGACTGTCCCCATTGTCTGCATGGCTGAGAGCTTCCAGGAACACTGAGCAGATGTGCTTCAACTGCTGCTCCCAGAGAGAGCACATTGTTGTACTACTTATGTATAATGTATTCCCTGCTGTAGTGGAGATGGCTGGGTGCTCATCACTCCAAAGGCTTCAGCAGGCACAGTGCTGCTCCGAGGGACACAGTGGGATCTCTTCATGTTCACTCTGCACTCCTCTTTGGTGAATGTGGCAGCAGACACTCTCTCACACACTCCCTCTCTCTCTCTCTCTCTCTCACGCACGCAAGCACGCACGCACGCACGCACGCACACACGCACACACACACACACACACACACACACACACACACACACACACACACACACACACACACCTCCTCTAATCACACACCCAGCAGTTGGAACTGAGTGCCACTCCTCTTCAATGGGACTGGGTTTCAATAAGAGAAAAGTGACTAAATGATGTTTGAAGCTGGTGTGGTGATGGGAATGTAAGGGTTTGAGTGTGTGTGTGTGTGTGTGTGGTCATGTGAGAGAGAGTTAGTGAGAAAAAGAGTGAGCGAAAGACAGAGACAGAATGAAAGCGAGAAGGAGGGATGCAGGGCATTTTATCCTATCCTGATTCATCGTGTTGATCCCAATGGCTGTGGGAGTATTACCAGGTAAAAATGGACTCGGTGCAGGAGAGAGTCGGCTGATTAATGGTGACAGACAGCTTAATTCCCAGGCTGAATCACAGACAGTTTGTCCTGCATGTCACAATGTTTGCTCTATTAATCAACGCTTCAACACTCTCCCCCACACACACACACACACACACGGAAACAAACAAACACGTACATACTCACACTAGGATCCTCACACACATGCTTACATATGCACACACGCACACGTACATATCACATACTTACACACAAACACAACCAGAGAATGTTCACACATCTACGTATATAGTCAAACATGTTCACACATCCAGGCACATGCACGCATAAGTTATCTTTTTTCACATACACACACACATTGTGCTCTGGGAAAACACACATTACTGAGCCCTTTAACTCCCCCTCCACTCACTCTGTCGCCCATGGACCCTCTTCCCCCTTCACTATTTCCTCAACACATAGTTCCATGTTGTTACTTTACCCTCCTTGAACTCCCTCCTCCCCTTTCCTCCCCTTTCCATGTTTGTTTTGATTGCTGGAGTGCCTCTTGTCTTCACACACCACAAACACTGCTCAGACTTCCACTGAAGTAGCCTCATGGCAAACATTCCTGTAAGCTCGCGAGATCAGGCGGCTTACAAGGCCGCTCAAGGCCTCTCGTCTGGATTCTGAATTCTGAAGTTAACTACAGCAGTGGTGATATTGTATGGTTTATGCTGTGATATGCTAAAAATATTCATTTGTCAACTATCAGCGAACACTATTGTTACAGACAGTACCTTCTGTTAGCAGATATGACACAAGTTTTGTAAACGTTCATCCTGAGATGAAATGCAATGATCACCACAACAGACAAGGGTTTACAGCTTGATGTACAGCTGTAAACTCTAGTTATTGTCTGCCGGTTATTGCCTTTCAGCTCAGAGTGAACCTTTACAATTGCTTCCCTCGTTTGTTTGACCTATCATCATCGTATAGGTCAGGTGAAGGGAGCTGGACTTGCTCCCTCATTGGTTGTTCCATGTGAGCGGTTATGGAGTTGTCTAGTGACGAGGATATTTTCCTTTCATTAGTAAAGCAGTGATGGTCTTGAATCAAGCACTTGATGGACCATTTGTCCACAACCCAGAGCTTAATACTTCATCAAGTGTTTGTTTGATGGTTGTTTATACACAACAAGAATAATGTCTGTGCAGCCTTCATACTTGGCGCTCACTATGGCATGGCAATCTATTCAAGTGCCAATGTTTCGCTCCAACACCCACTTGCCAGTCTGAGGTTGGATGACATACACACACAGACACACACAGTTTATGACACACACAGAGGGAAAGGAATCTCCCCCACAGTATGACTTGCTTGGCTGATTTGTTTAGAGTGGAATGAGACAGTCTCATCACAGCAGCCAGTCTCAGTGGGGCTTGGAGCAAAGTCTGGTATTATCATACAAATGAGAGCTTTTTGTCTTTAAGACAAAATCTCTTTTTGACTGTTGCCTTCCCCCATCATCCCTCATTCAATCTCACCCACATCTCTGCTATTTTCTCTTCCAATGCTCCAGCTCCTT